>NC_041751.1:22225087-22403892 GCF_004115215.2 Ornithorhynchus anatinus
AATGACATTAATTAATAATGACAATAACTAAAAAACAAGTTTGTATTTATATTACTGCTTTCTAATGGGACTTCTGATCCTGTGTCATAGTGTTGCTGACTTTATAGGCCGGTTCATAGTTGGTCAAGTTAAGCTTCATGCATGCATTCAGGCTTTCTTCTGCTAATCAGGAGTGCAAATTTGTTTCTGGTGTGATTCATGTGGGAGGAATGCTTTCCTAATAATAATAATAATAATGTTGGTATTTGTTAAGCGCTAACTATGTGCACAGCACTGTTCTAAGTGCTGGGGTAGATACAGGGTCATAATACAGGGAGAGCCTAATTTGGTTAACAGAGCAAAGCTGACATTCTGCATTGGGCTGCATGTAGGTGGAAGCTAATTCCAACTTTGCAGAATTTGGTCATCTTCCTGCTGTAATTCCTTCAGATCAATGCACTTGTGCAGCTTTGCTAATTATGTGCCTTGGTGAGCAATACTTTCCAGGTTGGAGTGTAAGCGGGAAATTATTCCCCCTGGAGTCAAAACTCCTTGAAGATGGCAACTTCTAGTTCCAAATCTTCAGCTCTGCCAGGAACCACTGTCAAATCTACTGCTTCCACACAAGCTTCATGGGGGTGAATCATGAACTTGAAAAAAGAATTCTGTTTGTGAAAGCTCACAAAAATTGCTTAATTATGGGAGTTATTGTAGCACTGTTGATGTGATAAGCACTGGGGTGCAAGGTTATGAGATGAGTTGCAGTTCCTGCCCCAGCGGGGACTGACAATCTATCTTATATCTATTTTAATGGATGAGGAAATTGAGGCCTGGAGAGGTTAAATTGCCCAATATCACATAGGACAGGGGCAGAGTAGAGACTGGAATGAAGGTCTCCTGGTTTGTCCTTCTCATCATGGGATGCCAGCATCTTCTCTGCAACAGCTGACTTCCACCCATTTGGCACACCTGATCTTCTGCATGCCATGTTATAATAATAATAATGTTGGTATTTGTTAAGTGCTTACTATGTGCACAGCACTGTTCTAAGCGCTGGGGTAGACACAGGGGAATCAGGTTGTCCCACATGGGGCTCACAGTCTTAATCCCCATTTTACAGATGAGGTAACTGAGGCCCAGAGAAGTGAAGTGACTTGCCCACAGTCACACAGCTGACAAGTGGCAGAGCCGGGATTCGAACCCATGACCTCTGACTCCAAAGCCCGGGCTCTTTCCACTGAGCCACGCTGCTTCTCCATAATAATAAATGTTATTTATATTCCTGGCTTTTCATCTGACTCCTTTATCACCAGGACTTCTGCCTTACATTCTATAGCCCTACTGGGGTCACATAGGATCCGGTGCCTACAGCTGCCCCGCCCCAAACCTAACCCCCCTTTTCTGCCGAGGCCATGTCACCCCCAGTAACATCAGTATTCATTCATTTGTATTTATTGAGCACTTACTATGTGCAAAGCACTGTACTACAAGCATGGGAGAGTAGAAAACAACAACAAACAGATGTGTTCTCTGTCATGTTCTCTGCTCTCTAGGAGCTTACAGTCTAATAGGGAAGACAGACACTAAAGTAAATTACAGGTATGGGGAAGCAAAGGAGTTTAAAGCTATGTATATAATCGCTAGGAGTTGCGGGGGAGTGAGGACCGAAATGTTTAAAGTCATCTCTCCCTCTCCTCCATCCCCCCGCTCCCCTCGACCCGCTCTTCTACTTTCCCATCCTTCTCAGCATTATCTTCAGAGGAGATTCCCTCCTCTCAAGTGCCACCCCCCTCCACATGCACTTCAGACCCCATTCCCTCTCATCTCATAAAAACTCTCGTTCTTTCCCTCCTCCCCTCCTTAACTTCCATCTTTCAACCACTCACTCTCCCACGGCTTCTTCCCCTCTGCCTTCAACCATGCCCACGTCTCCCTCGTCCTAAAAAAACCCTCCCTTGACCCCACTGCCCCCCTCCAGTTATCACCCCATCTCCCTCCTACCCTTTCTTTCCAAACTCCTGGAGCGAGTCGTCTATACTTGCTGCCTTGAATTCCTCTCCTCCAACCCTCTCCTGGACCCCCTTCAATCTGGCTTCTGTTCCCTCCACTCCACTGAAACCATCCTCTCAAAAGTCACGAATGACCTCCTTCTTGCCAAATCCAATGCCTCCTACTCTATTCTAATCCTCCTCCACCTCTCAGCTGCCTTTTACACTGTCGACCATCCCCTTCTCCTCAACACTTTATCCAACCTTGGCTTCACTGACTCTGTCCTCTCTTGGTTCTTATTCCTCTGGCCTCTCTCGTCTCTCTGGCCATTCATTCTCAGTCTCCTTCATGGGCTCCTCCTCCCCCTCCCATCCCCTAACTGTAGGGGTTCTTCAAGGATCAGTTCTTGGTCCTCTTCTGTTCTCCATCTATACTCACTCCTTCGGTGAACTCATTTGCTCCCACGGCTTCGACTATCATTTCTACGCAGATGATACCCAAATCTACATCTCTTACCATTCTCTCTCCCTCCCTCCAGGCTCGCATCTCTTCCTGCCTTCAGGACATCTCCACCTGGCTGTCCTCCCGCCACCTAAAAATCAACATGTCCAAGACTGAGCTCCTTATCTTCCCTCCCAAATCCTGTCATCTCCCTGCTTTCCCATCACTGTAATAATAATAATAATAATGTTGGTATTTGTTAAGCGCTTACTATGTGCCAAGCACTGTTCTAAGCACTGGGGTAGACACAGGGGAATCAGGATGTCCCACGTGGGGCTCACACTCTTAATCCCCATTTTACAGATGAGGTAACTGAGGCACAGAGAAGTTAAGTGACTTGCCCACAGTCACACAGCTGACAAGTGGCAGAGCTGGGATTCGAACTCATGACCTCTGACTCCAAAGCCCGGGCTCTTTCCACTGAGCCACGCTGCTCCTCTAACCGGCTCCTCTAACTGTGGACGGCACTACCATCCTTCCAGTCACCCAAGCCCATAACCTTGGTGTCATCCTTGACTCTGCTCTCTTTCACCCCACATATCCAGTCTGTCCCCAAAACCTGCTAGTCTCACCTTCACAACATCACCAAGATCTGCCCTTTCCTCTCCATCCAAACCGCTACCATGTTAATACAATCACTCATCCTATCCCAGCTGGATTAGTGCATCAGCATCCTTTCTGGCCTTCCAACCTCCTGTCTCTCCCTGCTTCAGTCTACACTTCACTCTGCTGCCTGGATTATCTTTCTACAGAAACGTTCTGGGAATGTCACCCCCCTCCTCAAAAATCTCCAGTGGTTACCTATCAACCTCCGTATCAAGCAAAAACACCTCACTATTGGTTTCAAAGCTCTCCAACACCTTGCCCTTTATTACCTCACCTCCCTTCTCTCCTTCTACATCCCAGCCCACATACTCCGCTCCTCTGGTATTAACCTTCTCACTGTGCCTTGTTCTCTCCTGTCCTGCCATCAACCCCTGGCCCATGTCCTATCCCTGGCCTGGAATGCGCTCCCTTCTCAAATCCACCAAACTAACACACTTCCCCCCTTCGAAGTCCTTACCTTACCATAGCCACCGCCTACGCCCGCAACACCCCCCGGACAACCTCAGGGCCCCCGCCACCGCCTCAGAGACATTTGGTCATGAGCTCCAGGACTCTCTCGACCGCTAGCCGCTTGACTTTGAGTTTGATCGGGTCGGGTTGGGTCGACCCCCGACCCTGGTCATCGCCCGCTTATTAACACTATTGTATTGTATCATACTGTACCATGTTGCTATATTACCGATTTTGCTTGTTATTGTTTATTGTCTTCAGTGCTGCCACCCACCTCCCTGGCCTCACCAGCCGCTTGACTTTGAGTTTGATCAGGTCGACCCTTAATCAAGCCTACCCCCAACCCTGGTCATCGCCCGCTTATTAACACTATTGTATTGTATCATACTGTATCATGTTGCTATATTACCGATTTCGTTTGTTACTGTTTATTGTTGTCAGTGCTGCCACCCACCTCTCTGGCCTCACCATGTCTCTCCTCCCGCCTCCTCCCTCCCGCCTCTTTCTATCCTCCCCTTCCCCCTCTCGCTCAGCTCTTTCCCGCTCTCTCCTCTTCCCCCTCCCCCTACTCTCCTCCCCCCACCGAACCCCCTCCTCCCCCCCCTCCCCCCTTGCCTCTTCCCCACCCACGCCCCATCCCAGTCCTCCTGTCCCACCGCTACCCCTCATCCCCCTCTCCCTGTCCAGGGCCCTGCCACCTCCTTCCCATCCAAACCCTCCCCTCCCCCCGCTCTCCCCCTCCCCCTTGCACCCACAGCTACTTTCAAGTGTGGCCTCTGGAACCCCCGCCCCATTACAGGTAAACTACCTTTCGTCCATGACCTTTTCCTTTCCCGCTCTCTCCTCCTCCTCGCCCTTTCAGAAACGTGGTTCACTCCCGAAGACACGGTCTCCGCCGCTGCTCTCTCCAGCGGAGGCCTCTCCTTCTCCCACTCCCCCAGACTCACTGGTAAGGGAAGAGGCGTCAGCTTCCTCCTCTCACCCCGTTGCCGCTTCCGCACTATCCCTCCTCCCCCCTCCCTCTCCTTCCCCTCCTTCAAAGCCCATATCATTTGCCTCTACCACCCCCTCCAGATACTTGTTGCTGTCATCGACCGCCCTCCTGGTCCCATCTCGGACTTCTTCAACCACCTAGATCCCTTCCTCACCTTACTTCTCTCCTTCTCTCTGCCCACTCTGATCCTCGGAGACTTCAACATCCATATGGATGTACCCGATGACTCCTCTGCCGCCCACCTGCGATCCCTCCTCCACTCTGCCGACCTCCTCCTCCACCATACCACGCCCACTCACCCACTCGGTCACACCCTCGATCTCGTCATCTCCTACCGCTGCACTATCTCCTCCCTCACCAAATCTGAAATCCCTCTCTCTGACCATAACCTTCTCACCTGCCTCATCTCTCACACTCCCTCCCCCTGCAAATCTTCGCTACTGCCCCACAGAGACCTCCGCTCTCTCGATCCCATCCATCTTTCCAAAAGCATCTCTCCTCACCTTGCCGCCCTGTCCTCACTTCCCACTCTCGATGATCAGGTCTCCGCTCTCAACTCCACCCTCTCTACTCATCTCGACTCTCTCGCCCCCCTTTCCCTCCGCCGTTCTCGCTCCACTAACCCACAGCCCTGGATCACCTCCTGTGTCCGCCTCCTACGCTCCTATGCTCGAGCTGCTGAACGCTGCTGGCGAAAGTCCAAGCACCAAGCCGACCTCACACACTTCAAATTTATCCTTTCCTGTCTTAACTCTGCCTTCTCCTCCGCCAGGCAAAACTTCTTCTCCTCCCTCATCGACACCCATGCCCGTCACCCCCGCCAATTATTCCGGATCTTTAACTCTCTCCTTAGGCCCCTTGTTCCTCCCCCTCCCCCATCTCTCACCCCCAATGATCTGGCCACCTACTTCATCACAAAAATCAACACAGTCAGGTCTGAGCTCCCCAAAGTCACCCCTCCCCCTTTCCCCTCCCCCCCACCAACCCTCTCCCCTACTTTCCCATCCTTCCCTGCAGTATCCTCAGAGGAGATCTCCTCCCTCCTCGCAAGTGCCACCCCCTCCACCTGCGCCTCGGACCCCATTCCCTCTCACCTTATAAAAAACATCGCCCCTGACCTCCTCCCTTCCTTAACTTCTATTTTTAACCACTCAATCTCCAATGGCTCCTTCCCCTCTGCCTTCAAACATGCCCACGTCTCCCCCATCCTAAAAAAACCCGCTCTCGACCCCACTTCCCCTTCCAGTTATCGCCCTATCTCCCTACTACCCTTCCTTTCCAAAATCCTAGAACGAGTCGTCTACAATCGCTGCTTAGAATTCCTTAACTCTCATTCTCTCCTGGACCCCCTCCAATCTGGCTTCCGTCCCCTCCACTCTACCGAGACTGCTCTCTCTAAGGTCACCCATGACCTCCTTCTTGCCAAATCCAATGGCTCCTACTCCATTCTAATCCTCTTTGACCTCTCAAAGCAGAGAAGCAGCATGGCTCAGTGGAAAGAGCACGGGCTTTGGAGTCAGAGGTCATGAGTTTGAATCCCAGCTCTGCCACTTGTCAGCTGGGTGACTGTGGGCAAGTCACTTCACTTCTCTGAGCCTCAGTTACCTCATCTGTAAAATGGGGAGTAAGACTGTGAGCCTCACGTGGGACAACCGGATTACCTTGTATCTACCCCAGCGCTTAGAACAGTGCTCTGCACATAGTAAGCGCTTAACAAATACCAACATTATTATTATTACTCTCTGCTGCCTTTGACACTGTCGACCATCCCCTCCTCTTACACACCTTATCTCACCTTGGCTTCATGGACTTCGTCCTCTCCTGGTTCTCCTCTTATCTCTCTGGCCGGTCATTCTCGGTCTCCTTCGCAGGCGCCTCCACCCCCTCCCATCCTTTAACTGTTGGAGTTCCTCAAGGGTCAGTTCTTGGCCCTCTTCTGTTCTCCATTTACACTCACTCCCTTGGTGAATTTATTCGCTCTCACGGCTTTGACTACCATCTCTATGCAGATGACACACAGATCTACATCCCTGCCCGTGTCCTCTCCCCCTCCCTTAAGGCTCGCATCTCCTCCTGCCTCCAGGATGTCTCCACCTGGATGTTGGCCCGCCACCTAAAACTCAACATGAGCAAGACTGAGCTCCTCATCTTCCCTCCCAAGCCCGGTCCTCTCCCAGACTTCCCTATCACCGTGGATGGCACGACCATCCTTCCCGTCTCTCAGGCCCGCAATCTCGGTGTCATCCTTGACTCGTCTCTCTCGTTCACCCCACACATCCTATCTGTTACCAAGACCTGCCGGTTTCACCTTTACAATATCGCCAAGATCTGCCCTTTCCTCTCCACCCAAACGGCTACCTTACTGCTACAGGCTCTTGTTATATCCCGGCTAGACTACTGTGTCAGCCTTCTCTCTGATCTCCCTTCCTCCTCTCTCGCCCCGTTCCAGTCTATTCTTCACTCCGCTGCCCGGCTCATCTTCCTGCAGAAACCATCTGGGCATGTCACTCCCCTTCAGTGATTGCCTATCAACCTCCGCTCCAAACAAAAACTCCTCACTTGAGGCTTCAAAGCTCTCCATCACCTTGCCCCTTCCTATCTCTCCTCCCTTCTCTCTTTCTACCACCCACCCCGCACGCTCCGCTCCTCTGCCGCCCACCTCCTCACCGTCCCTCGGTCTCACCTATCCCACCGTCGACCCCCGGGCCACGTCCTCCCGCGGTCCTGGAATGCCCTCCCTCCTCACCTCCGCCAAACTAATTCTCTTCCCCTTTTCAAAACCCTACTTAAAACTCACCTCCTCCAAGAGGCCTTCCCAGACTGAGCTCCCCTTCTCCCTCTACTCCCTCTACCACCCCCTCTTCACCTCTCTGCAGCTAAACCCTCTTTTCCCCCCATTTCCCTCTGCTCCTCCCCCTCTCCCTTCCCATCCCCTCAGCACTGTACTCATCTGCTCAACTGTATATATTTTCATTACCCTATTTATTTTGTTAATGAAATGTACATTGCCTTGATTCTATTTAGTTGCCATTGTTTTTACGAGATGTCCTTCCCCTTGACTCTATTTATTGCCATTGTTCTTGTCTGCCTTTCTCCCCCGATTAGACTGTAAGCCCGTCAAATGGCAGGGATTGTCTCTATCTGTTGCCAACTTGTTCATTCCAAGCGCTTAGTACAGTGCTCTGCACATAGTAAGCGCTCAATAAATACTACTGAATGTATGAAAGTCCTACCTAAAATTCACCTCTTCCAGGAGGTCTTCCCAGCCTAAGCCACCCTTTTCCTCTGCTCCCCCTCCATCCCCATTGCCCCGACCCATTCCCTTTGCTCTACTTCTCCTTCCTTCCTCACAGCACTTATGTGTATATGTGCATATTTATAATTATAAATCTATTTATTTTTATTAATGATGTGTATATATCTATAATTCTATCTATTTATAATGATGCTACTGATTCCTGGTTACTTGTTTTGATGTCTGTCTCCCCCGATCTAGACTAGTGAGCCCGTTGTGGGCAGGGATTGTCTCTAGTTGTCACTGAATTATACTTCCCAAGCACTTAGTACAGTGCTCTGCACATAGTAAGCACTCAATAAATTCATTCATTCAACTGTATAATAATAATAATGATGTTGGTATTTGTTAAGCGCTTACTATGTGCAGAGCACTGTTCTAAGTGCTGGGGTAAATACAGGGTAATCAGATTGTCCCAGGTGAGGCTCACAGTTAATCCCCATTTTACAGATGGGGTAACTGAGGCACAGAGAAGTTAAGTGACTTGCCCATAGTCACACAGCTGACAAGTAGCAGAGGCGGGATTTACTGAGTGCTTACTGTGTGCCGAGCACTGTACTAAGTGCTTGGAAAGTACAATTCGGCAACATTCATTCAATAGTATTTATTGAGCACTTACTATGTGCAGAGCACTGTACTAAGCACTTGGAATGTACAATTCGGCAACAGATAGAGACAATCCCTACCTAACAATGGGCTCACAGTCTAGAAAGGGGGAGGCAGACAACAAAACAAAACAAATAGGTAACAATAGCATCAAAATAGATATGACTGAATAAATGAACTTGCCCAAGTTCACACCGAAGAAAAGTGGAGGAGCCAGGGCAAGAACCCAGGCTTCTTGACTCATGAGCCCATGCTCTTTTCTCTAGGCCAAACTCCCCTGAAACAGCCAGCCTACGCTGCTATGCATCAAAATGCCTTGATTCTCAAAATTCACTTCTTCCTGCACATCTTGGAACTGACAGGGATTCAGGGCCCGGGCAAGAATCCAGTCAGCAATATGTCAACTACCAATGCCATCACATCATTCAGTTGCACTCCAAACGACTGAGAACAAAGTGCTTACTGGTGCATGATGCAGTTTAAATTTAAAATAGGACTTATCTCTAGAGACAAAACATAAAAAAGCAACAGATTTCTTCATGCTTTTGACTCACACTGGGTGCACCATGCCCGCACACTGAAGCAAGTGTCTCTGAAGGTCTCTGCCTCTTTATAATGAAATCCATCAGAGTTTTAAGTATGACTTCACCTCTTGCTTAATTTCTTCATTGGCCAAACAGCCAGCATTTCTTCTCAATCAACAATCAATCAACCAATCATAATTATTGACCATTACTGTGTACAGAGCACTGTACTAAGTGCTTGGGAGAGTACAATATAACAGAGTTGGTAGACATGTTCTCTGCCCACAATGAGCTTACAGTCAGTCTAGAGGACTGTAATAAATTACTACATACATATCCCCCCCAAAAAGATAGTTGTGCAACACCTCAGAGGTCAGTTATTGCATCCAAAGCCTAATATTTTTTACCTGATACTTGTCAATAGGGTTGACCATTTTCACACTTCAATCATGAATTATTATGACAGATAAAGGCATATCTTGAATTTGTGGCAGGATTTTATCTGTTGGGAAACCTGTCAAGCATCTGTTTGGCTATGTTAAGTACACAATTCACTGTTGGTGAAAGGCTTGCCTCTGAGAAAAAATGTCTAAAGAGCTGGCAAAAGTCATAGAATTTACTTGACCACGCCAGTTGCTCCTTGGTTCGGCTTTCATTTTGTTTTAGGCTTCTGACAAGTCTTTTTCTGTATTTCACCAACTGGCTATTTTGCTGATGAGGCAGAATGTTTTGTCATGAAATATCACTGTTGAACAGATTTATTTATTTGAGGCCAGACAATCACTGCACTTGAGAAAAAAACAAAATCCTGACCTTCCCAAGGGTGTACATGTCAGCCCATTCTGGCTGAAAATAATGGTAATCCTCATCTTTTGTTTGGTTATTTCTCACTACATTTGTTTCACGCTTAAGCATGGGTTGTTTTTTAAAAATCCCAGCTCGGCCACTTGTCAGCTGTGTGACTTTGGGCAAGTCACTTAACTTCTCGGTGCCTCAGTTACCTTATCTGTAAAATGGGGATTAAGACTGTAAGCCCCACGTGGGACAACCTGATTCCCCTGTGTCTACCCCAGCACTTAGAACAGTGCTCGGCACATAGCAAGCGCTTAACAAATACCGACATTATTATTATTATCATTAAAAAACTGAAATAATTTTAACAGATGACAGTTATCTCACCCAATCAAAATTCAGCAAACCAGCACTCGGGAATTAAGTACCAGTAATATTAGCAGATGGGTGGGTTTAAAAAAATATAGAACCAGATGATGCCAGGATATACCATGTGGTCATTCAATAAATATTTTTAATTGTTTGGGTATGTTTATTAAATTCAGCACTCTCTTGGAACTGTGCACAATTGGAACAAATAATACCAGTGCAGCTGGCTTGGGATAAAAAAAAAACACTTTTATTTCTCTTTTCCCAGATTGGCTGGGTGTGTGTGGGGTGTGTGTGTGTGTGTGTGTGTGTGTTTGTGTGTTGCGGGGGAGGTGTGCTTGTGCAGTGAGAGAGGAGAGACTGGTTGGCTATTCGGGGGAAATTACTTTGTCCGTGAATCCTGCATCTTAATGCTGAGATGAGGATCACTAGATGGCAAAGAAATCCCAACTGTGACGAGTGCCTAATGAACTCAAATGTTGGGGAGTCCTTCACTCTGCGACGCAGGGCAGGCTGAAATGCACCAGTCAGTCAGCTCACCACTAGCAGAATTTCTGCTCCTGCAGCGAGCCCAACTTGTCTCTGGGCAGAGTGTCGGGGTTGGGGGAAGAGGCATGGAGGCTGCTAGAGGGTGGCCACAGGCACAATGTGCTGGTTGTAACAGTTAGGGATGTACCCTCTGGCATCCCTACTTTCCCTCTATTAACCCCGGGTGGTCCTCTTGGCAATTAATTCATTTCTCATCATGTATCCTCACCTCCTTTGCTTGTCCTGTCAAGGTGTCTGCCTTATCGGGAAGCTTGGCATGTCAAGATCTTGAGACAGGATGGAGTCATTCCTCCTTTTGCAAGGTCAGGAACCTTGGATGGTTTATCAGTCTGAAAGAGTGGTGTTTGCCCAACTGACCTCTATAATGGGGGAGAATCAGGCAGGGCTGACCAATTCCTCCAATTGGAATTTACTGCTGCTTGTCTTAAATTATATATTGTGTACTGTGATCTTCCATCACAAGCCTGAAATCTTGGGTTTATCTTTAACTCCTCTCTCTCTCATTCGACCCACATATTCAATCCATCAATAAATCCTATTGGTCCCACTTTCATAACATCGCTAAAATTCACCCTTTCCTCTCCATCCAAACTACTATGATGTTAATAAAATCACTCATCCTATCTCCTATCCCACCTGGATTATTATATCAGCCTCCATGCTGACCTCCCGGCCTCCTGCCTCTCCCCACTCCAGTCCATATTTTAGGGCATGTGACCCCACCCCTCAAAAAATTCCAGTGGCTGCCCACCCATCTTCACATCAAACAAAAACTCCTCATCATGGCTTTAAAGCACTCCATCACCTTGCCCCCTCCTACCTCACCTCACTACTCTCCTACCCAGCCCACACACTTCACTCTTCTAATGCTAACCTTCTCACTGTGCCTTGATCTCGCCTATCTCACCATCAACCCCTTGCCCGCACTCTGCCTCTGGCCTGAACGCCCTCCCTCCTCAAATCTGACAGACACTCTTCCCACCTTCAAAGTCTTATTGAAGGCACATCTCCTCCAGGAGGCCTTCCCTGACTAGCACCCCTCTTTCCTCTTCTCCCACTCCCATCTGCTTGCTTCCTTTATTCTTCCTCTTCCCAGTCCCACAGCACATAGGTATATATCTGCAATTTATTTATTTTTATATTAATGTCTGTCTCCCCGCCTCTAGACTGTAAGCTTGTTGTGGGCAGGGAATGTGTCTGTTTATTGTTGCATTGTACTCTCCCAAGTGCTTAGTCCAGTGCTCTGCATATAGTAAGTGCTCAATAAATACGATTGAATGAATGAATGAATGAATGAAAGAATGAGAAGCTCAGATGTTATACCAACTGTATATAAAGAAACTGTATTACTTGAAACTGAGTTGACCTTCACTAGTAGAGGAAACTCTGTCAACCACCACTCATTCATTCATTCAATCATATTTATTGAGCACTTACTACGTGCAGAGCACTGTACTAAGCACTTGCAATTCGGCAACAGAGACAATTCCTACCCAACAACGGGCTCACAGTCTAGAAGGGGGAGACAGACAACAAAACAAAACAAGTAGACAGGCATCACTACCATCAAAATAGATGAATAGAACCATGGATAAATGCACATCATTAATAAAATAGAGCAATAAATATGTACAAATATATACAAGTGCTGTGGGAAGGGGAAGGGGGGTAGAGCAGAGAGAGGGAGTAGGGGCAGTGGGGGGAGAGGAGCAGAGGGAAAGGGAGGGCTCAGTCTGGGAAGGCCTCCTGGAGGACGAGAGCTCTCAAGAGGAGGTATGCACTCCTTACTAGCACTAGTAGAAATAAACTTATCTGTGACATACCCACTTAAAAACAATGTAGAGTCCCTCAAGTTTTCTTTGACACTCACCTCTCTCCTGTCAGACATCAAATCCTGAGGTTCTGTCTTCATATCTTCAGAATCTACATCTTCTTCTCCTTCCAAATTGTTACTACCCTTGTTCATCAGCCTCCTCACTGACCTCCCTCCAGTCTCTCCCTTCTTCACTCTGCTGCCCATGTCAATTTTCTAAAAAATCTTTCTGTGCAGAGTGTCTCTTCACTCCTCAGAAACCTTCAATGGTTCCCTATCTATCTCTGCATCAAGCAGAAACTCCTCACCATCTGCTTTAAGTTATGCAGTTAGCTCTCTCCCCGTAATTATCCTCTCGCCTCTTCCACTACATCCCAGCCTGCCCACTTTGCTTCTCAACACCAACGTATTTACTGTGACTTGTTTTTCTCCCTCTTGCTGATGACCCCTTGTACAGACCCTTCTCCTGCCTGGAACATCCTTTTCCTTAATATATGACAGACCACCACACTCCCCATCTTCAAAGTTCTACTAAAACACATCTCTTCCAGAAATTCTTCCCTAACTTCTCATCTTCCCCACTTTATTTTCCTTCCCCTCTGCATCCCTTTGTGCTTGGCTCCATACCCTCTAAGCCTTTTGAAATTCACCCCCATCCACACAGTACTAACCTGATATTCTGTTGCTTCTCCTATCTGTAGTTTAAGTTCTACTAAAACACATCTCTTCCAGAAATTCTTCCCTAACTTCTCATCTTCCCCACTTTACTTTCCTTCCCCTCTGCATCCCTTTGTGCTTGGCTCCATACCCTCTAAGCCTTTTGAAATTCACCCCCATCCACACAGTACTAACCTGATATTCTGTTGCTTCTCCTATCTGTAGTTTAATGTCTATTTCCCCCACTAGACTGTAAGTTCCTTGAAGACAGGAATCAAGTCTACCGATTCTATTATACTCCCCCAAACATTCAGTACTGTGCTCTGCACACAGTAAGCACTCAGTAAATACCACTGATTCATTCATTCAATAGTATTTATTGAGCGCTTACTATGTGCAGAGCACTGTACTAAGCGCTTGGAATGTACAATTGGGCAACAGATAGAGATAATCCCTGCCCAATGACAGGCTCACAGTTTAAAAGTGGGAGACAGACAGCAACGCAAAACAGAACAAACAAGAAAACATCATCAAGATAAACAGAATCAAGGAGATATACACCTCATTAACAAAATAAATAAGGTAATAAATAATGTATACAAATGAGCACAGTGCTGAGGGGAGGGGAAAGGGGAAGAGCAGAGGGTGGGGGGGAGGGCAGGAGAGGAGGGAAGGGGGGCTCAGTCTGGGAAGGCCTCCTGGAGGAGGCGAGCTCTCAGTAGGGCTTTAAAGAGGGGATGCCATTCAGGTTGGACACAGTCCCTGTCCCCCTCTTCATCCCCTATTTACACTTGAGGTTGAAGCCAAGAGGAATTGTATCAAGGTATAATGAAGCCCAGACTGAAACAATGGCAAGTTACAGTGGACTGTTGGTTGGGAGAGCACTGTAGAGTAGATCAGTCAGGCATGCAGTTACTGGGAGATGGCTTGCACCTTTTGAGCAAAGACTTAACAAACACAGGAACCCAAGATATAGTCTCGAAAACAGGGACAGGCCCAGTATGGAACTAATATATTGATGCAGCAAGAATCCTTGGTTAATTGCCAACAGTGCAGTAGGATGTGTCAGCCTCACAACAGTTTTTCTGTTTCTCTCACACAAGTGGATAGGATCTTACCATCAATCATGTCACCTTTGCAACTCTCTCTCAAAATAGAATGTGTGGATATGTGTATACACATGATAATATGTATATTGCATGCATTGTAGGTATATATGACTATACACATGACTATACACACGACTATACACACACATTCACACACATACGCATTGTTCTTGGAATATTCATTCATTCAGTCATATTTATTAAGAGCCTACTGGGTGCACAGCACTGTACTAAGCGCTTGGGAAAGTACAATACAACAATAAAGAGTGACAATCCCTGCCCACAGTGAGCCCACAGTCTAGACAGGGGGAGAAACATCAATACAAATAAATATAAATAAATACAATTACAGATACGTAAGTGCTGTGGGGTTGGGAGAGGGGAGAAGAGCAAAGGGAGCAAGTCAGAGTGACACAGAAGGAAGTGGGAAATGAGGAAAAGTGGGGCTTAGTCAGGGAAGGTCTCTTGGACGAGAAGTGCCTCCAGGAAGACTTTGATGTGGGGGAGAGTAATTGTCTGGTGGATCTGAAGAGGAAGAATGTTCCAGGCCAGAGGCAGTACTTGGGCCAAGGGTCAGTGATGAGACAGGTGAGATCGAGGCACAGTGAGATTAGCACCAGGGGAGCGAAGTATGCATGCTGAGTTGTAAGAGGAGAGAAGTGAGGTGAGGTAGGCAGGAGCAAGGTGATGGAATGCTTTAAAACCAATGGTGAGGAGATTTTGTTTGATACAGAGGTGGATAGGCAACCATTGGAGATTTCTGAGGAGGCGAGTGATATGGCCTGAACGTTTCTGTAGAAAAATTATCTGGGCAGCAGAGTGAAGTATGGACTGGAGTGGGGTGAGGCAGGAGGTTGGGAGGTCAGCAAGGAGGCATATGCAGTAATCTAGGCAGGACAGGATGAATGACTGTGTTAAAGTGGTACCATTATGGATAGAGAGGAAAGGGTGGATTTTAGCGGTTAGGATATGGGAGAGACCATGGAGGAGAGGGAGTGACAGGTTTATGATGGTAAGACAAAATAAGAGAGGTAGGAGGCTAAAAGTATTTGTGGAGGGGTAGCAATAGGATAAAATAGAAACCTAGAGCTAGTACATGTGTACTAAGGGGGTCTCATGAGACAGCAGAGTCTCATAGCAGCTCAAAGACAGAAGAGAAAATGAGGCAAAGGTCTCCCACAGTTCACCTAGATACAAAACATGGCCCAACACACGAATCATAAAAGGGATGTTCAGAGGTGATAAGGAAGGTGAGGAACTGGGATGACAGAGAAGAAGACTGTGGGAGATGATGAGGATCAGATGAGGCCAAGAAGGATATATGGGGGAGAGAAGGGATTCGATTATTAGTATCATGTGCCTGCAGCCTGATTAATAAACTTTTGATACTGATTGTTGTGCACTGAGCCATGGAACAAGAGCTAGTTCTAGGGGTGAGAGAAGCCCTCTCTTCTGGTATTTCCTGGGGACTGTGAGCCAAGAGAGGGGTCAACTGAAGACTGGCTAATTCTGAGGACAAATTTGCTGTTTTTGACTCAGCTAGTCCATGGACAAGTTGGTGGTGGAGTGGTTATTGGGCCAGTATCTAAATCTGTATCCATATATGTGTCTATTAATAGATATATGTGTCCATATATAGATATATATATGTATATATACAGTTGGAGTATGGTGAACTGAAATTGAGAAACCAAAAGCAAGTAATACAGGAGAAACTTTGATCTTCTTGGAGTTACATAGATTGACACATTCTATTTACTCTTAATGAAAGCAGACCCATTGCATTGATTTATGTCAACTCAGGACAGATCTCAGCCTTCACCCACAATAGCAACCTTCGCATGAAACAAAAACTCCTCACTCTTGGCTTCAAAGTTCTCCATCACTTGGCCCCCTCCCACCTCACCTCCCTTCTCTCTTTCTACTGCCCACCCTATACACTCCGCTTCTCTGCCGCTCACCTCCTCACGGTCCACCGTTTGCGCCTGTCCTGCCGTCAACCCCTGGCCCACATCCTACCGCTGTCCAGGAATGCCCTCCCTCCTCACATCCGCCAAACTAACTCTCTTCCCCTCTTCAAAGCCCTTCTGAGAGCTCACCCCCTCCAGGAGGCCTTCCCAGATTGAGCCCCCCTTCCCTTTGCTTCCCCTCCCCTCCCCCCACCACCCTCTGCTCTTCCCCCTTCCCCTCCCCGCAGCACTGTGCTCATTCGCTCATTTGTACATATTATTTATTACCCTATTTATTTTGTTAATGAAGTGTATATCTCCTTGATTCTATTTATCTTAATGATGTTGTCTTGTTTTTGTTTTGTTCTGTTTTGCTTTGCTGTCTCCATTTAGACTGTGAGCCCGTCATTGGGCAGGGATTATCTCTATCTGTTGCTGAATTGTACATTCCAAGCATTTAGTACAGTGCTCTGCACATAGTAAGCACTCAATAAATACCATTTAACCATTTCCTCAGGATTGCCCTGACACTGGATTCTTCACTCTCCATGCCCCAGGGATAATTCAGCTATCACCTCAGGGCTCCCCTAGTCACTGGCCTTTTCACACTCAGTGGCCCAAGGACAATTCAACCATTTCCTCTGAGTATCACTGGATTAAGTTATTATTGTTGTCATTTATTAAGTTGTAATTGCTGTTGTTTACCTCACCGACCTCACCATGACCCTTCAATCCCCCTGCTCCTGTCAGCCAATCCCAGTTCTCTTCTCCCACCTCACCTCCCCTGCCTGCTTGGCCACCCACCCCCCGCCCCCCAACCTTGCCTCCCCGCCTCATCCCTGTCCTCTTGTCCCAGCGCCACACCTCATCTTCCTCCTCCTGCACCGGCCCCCTTAATCTCACTCCCATCCAAACCCTTCCCACTCCTCCTGTTATCTCCTCCCTCACTACCTCTTCCACAGCTGCTGCCAAGTGTGGCCTGTGGAACCCCTTCTCCATCATGGGGACGCTCCCCTTCATCCTTGACCTGTTCCTCTCTCAGTCACTCTTCCTCCTCGCCATCACTGAAATCTGGCTCTCCCCAGATGACATGGTTTCTCCTGCTGCTCACTGAAATCTGGCTCTCCCCAGATGACATGGTTTCTCCTGCTGCTCTCTCCAGGGTTGGGGGGGCTCATCTTTTCCCACTCCCCCAGGCTCACTGGGAAAGGAGGAGGTGTTGGCTTCTGTACTGGATGATTAACCATCCTGTCTCTATTCTATCTTCTTCCAATATTGTACTAGACACCCTGTCTCCATTTAATCTCCTTCCTGTGGTAGATCACTCAGTTAAGTTTGGGTAGCAATGTGTCAATTACATTACCTTATACAGACCACTCCTAAGAACTGGTTCTGATTGGAGGGTGGAGTACAGGCAACGCAAGGGGATTGGGTAGGATTTTGGGTGCGTGCTGGAAGAGTTGCGGTCAAGTGGAACGCAGAAATGCTTGCAAATAAAGATACCAGGTTCAGGATGGCTCGGGGCTGTTTGTCACTCGTACCCCGCTGGGTGAATGGGCAGCAGCCACTTTCCGCCCTTTCCTGCTCTCTCGGCTCGCTCTCCCGAGTCTGTTCATTTCTACACCAAGGTCACGAAACCCTCTCATGCGATTGCGAGATCAGAGTCATTTCTCTGATAAAAATCCATAACACTTCCTTCTCGTGCTCCAGTGCCACTTTTGCACGATTCCACTTACCCCATCCTTTTTTTTCCCCTTCCTCTGAAGCCCATATCATCTGCCCCTACCACCCACTCTAGAATCTGGTAGCTGGCACCTACTGCCCCCTCAAGCTAGGTCTCACTTCCAACTTCTTTAACCACTTTGAACCCTTTCTCACATTCCTTCTCTCTTTCTCAGTGGATGCTTTGATCCTTGGGGACTTCAATATCCACAAAGATGTTCCTTATGACCCTTCTGCTGCCCACCTTCTATCGCTCCTCAACTTCACTGACCTCCTGCCCCACCCCACCTTGCCCACTCACCAACTTGGACGCACACTTGTCTCATCATCTCTAACCACTGCACAGTCTCTACCCTCACCAACTCTGAAATCCCTCTCTCTGTCCACAGTCTTTTCACCTGCCTCCTTTCCCACACACCTCCTCACCTGCCTCCTCTCCCACACACCTCCTCCCTGTAAATCTGTACTATGCCCCCACAGAGACCTCTGATCTTTGGACCCCATCCAATTTTCTTATCTCATCATGCCCCTCTTGGCCTCCATACCCAAACTACCCTCCCTTGGTGACCCAATTGATGTTCTCAACACCACCCTCTCTAATGAACTCAACTTACTCACTCCCCTATCCCTTTGTTGATCTCCTACCATTAATTAATTCATTCAATCGTATTTATTAAGCACTTACTATGTGCAGAGCACTGTATTAAACACTTGGACTGCACAGTTCAGCAACAGAGACAATCCCTGCCTAACAACGGGCTCACAGTCTAAATGGGGGAGACAGACAACAAAACAAAACAAGTAGTCTGGCGTCAATATCATCAAGATAAATACCACTAACCCATAGCCCTGAATCACCTGCACAGTCCGTCTCCTTTGCTCTTGTGCTTGAGTGACAGAGCACTGCTGGGAGAAATCTAAATATCAGGTTGACTTCGTCCACTTCAAGTTTATTCTTCCATACTTTAATTCTGTCATCTCCTCTGCCCGGCAAAACTATTTCTCCACCCTTACTGACACCCATGCCCACTGCCCTCGCCATTTGTTCCAGCCATTTAACTCACTCCCCGGGCCCTCTGTCTCCCTGTCTCCCCCATCCCTTGCCACCAGTGACCTGGTCACCTACTTTATTAAGAAAATTGACAACATTAAGTGTGAGCTCCCTAAAATCGCCCCTGCCTTTCCTCAGTCCCTCCCCCTTTGGAGTCCCTATTTGGCTCTCCCATCCTCTAGAGGAGATCTCCTGCCTCCTCTCAAATGCCAGCCCCTCCACATGGGCATCGGACCTCATTCCTTCACACCTTATCAATAATAATAATAATTATGGTATTTGTTAAGCGCTTAATATGTGCCAAGCACTATTCTAAGTGCTGGGGTAGATACGAGGTAGATTGTCCCAAGTGGGGTTCCCAGCCTTAATCTCCATTTTCCAGATGAGGGGACTGAGGCCCAGAAAAGTTAAGTGGCTTGCCCAAGATCACACAGCAGACAAGTGGCAGAGCTGGGATTAGAACCCACGTCCTTTGACTCTCAAACCGGGACTGTTTCCACTAAGCCAGGCTGCAAGACTCTTGTCCTCTTCCTTCTTCCCTTCTTCACTCTCCATGCCCATGTCTCCCCTATCCTAAAAAATCCCTCCCTTGACCCCACAGCTCCCTCCAGTTATTGCCCCATCTCCCTCCTACCATTCCTCTCCAAACTCCTTGAGCAAGGTGTCTACACCCACTGTCTCAAATTCCTCTTCTCCAATTCTCTCCTTGACCCCCTCCAATCTGGCTTCCATTCCCTTCATTCCACAGAAACCGCCCTCTCAAAGGTCCCTAGTGACTCCTTCTTGCTAAATCCAACAGCCTCTACTCCATCCTAATCCTCCTCGATGACTCAGCTGCCCCCGACACTGTGGACCAGCCCATTCTCCTGGAAACTAGTATTTATTGAGCACTTACTATGTGCAGAGCACTGTACTAAGTGCTTGTAATGTACAATTCGGCAACAGATAGAGACAATCCCTGCCCAATAACAGGCTCACAGTCTAAACGGGGGAGACAGACAGCAAAGCAAAACAGAACAAAACAAGACAAGTAGTCTGGCGTAGATATCATCAAGATAAATAGAATCAGATATATACATATCATTAACAAAATAGAGTAATAAATAATATATACAAATATGCACAGTGCTGAGGGGAGGGGGAGTGAGAAGAGCAGAGGGCGGGAGAAGGGGGGATGGGGAGGGGAGGAAGAGCAAAGGCAAAAGGGGGGCTCAGTCTGGGAAGGACTCCTGAAGGAGGTGAGCTCTCAGTAGGGCTTTGAAGAGGGGAAGAGAGTTAGTTTGGCAGATGTGAGGAGGGAGCGCATTCCAGGACAGCTGGAGGACATGGGACAGGGGTCAATGGCAGGATAGGCATGAACGGGGGACGGTGAGGCGGTGAGAGGCAGAGGAGCGGAGCTTGTGGGGTGGGCAGTAGAAAGAGAAAAGGGAGGAGAGGTAGGAGGGGGCAAGGTGATGGAGAGCCTTGAAGCCCAGAGTAAGAAGTTTTTGTTTCGTGCAGAGGTTGATAGGCAACCACTGGAGGATTTTAAGGAGGGGAGTGACATGCCCAGAGCGTTTCTGCAGGAAGACGATCCAGGCAGCAGAATGAAGAATAGACTGGAGTGGGGAGACACAGGAGGAAGGGAGATCAAAGAGAAGACTAACACAATAATCCAGTTGGGATATTCTGAGAGCTTGTACCAGCAGGGTAGCAGTTTGGATGGAGAGGAAAGTGCAGATCTTGGTGATATTGTGAAGATGAGACAGGCAGGTGTTGTTGACGGATTGGATGTGTAGGGTGAATGAGAGAGCAGAGTCAAGGATGACACCAAGGTTGCGGGCCTGTGAGATGGGAAGAATGACAGTGCCGTCCACAGTGACAGGGAAGTCAGGGTGAGGTCAGGGTTTGGGAGGGAAGATAAGGAGCTCAGTCTTAGACATGTTGAGTTTTAGGTGGTGGGCAGACATCCAGGTGGAGATGTCCTGAAGGCAGGAGGAGATACGAGCCTGGAGAGAGGGGGAGAGAACAGGGGAGGAGATGTAGATTTGGGTGTCATCTGCATAGAGATGATAGTTGAAGCCGTGGGAGCGAATGAGTTCACCAAGGGAGTGAGTATAGATGGAGAACAGAGGAGGGCCAAGAACTGACACTTGAGGAATCCCTACAGTTAGGGGATGGAGGGGGAGGAGAAGCCCCTAAAGGAGACTGAGAATGAACCGCCAGAAAAATAAGAGGAGAACCAGGAGAGGACAGAGCTCGTGAAGCCAAGGTTAAATAAATTGTAGAGGAGAAGGGGATGGTCGACAGTGTTGAAGGCAGCTGAGAGGTGGAGGAGGATTAGGATAGAATAGGAGCCATTGGATTTGGCAAGAAGGAGGTCGCTGGTGACCTTTGAGAGGGCAGTTTCGGTGGAGTGGAGGGGATGGAAGCCAGATTGGAGGGGGTCCAGGAGAGAGTTGGAGTCCAAACTTGGTGTCATCGACTCTGTCCTCTCCTGCATCTCCTCTTATCTCTCTGGCCATTCATTCTCAGTCTTCTTCAGGGGCTCCTCCTCTGGCTCCCCCCCTTAACTGTGGGGGTCCCTCAAAGGTACAGTTTTGGGTTCCCTTCTATTCTCCATATACACCCACATGGCTTAGTGGAAAGACCACGGGCTTGGGAGTCAGAGTTCGTGGGTTCTAATCCTGGCCCTTCCACTTGTCTGCTGTGTGACCTTTAGCAAGCCACTTAACTTCCCTGGGCCTTAGTTACCTCATCTAGGGGATAGCATCAGCCGCCTTGCTGACCTCCCAGCACTCTCCCGACTCCAGTCCTTGTTTAACTCTGCTTGCCCGGATCATTTTTCTACAAAAACGTTCAGGACATGTCAACCCGCTCCTCAGAAAACTCCAGTGGTTGCCCATCCACCTCTGAATCAAACAAAAGCTCCTCATCATTGGCTTTAAGGCACTCCACCATCTTGCCCCATCCTATCTCACCTCGCTTCTCTCCTTCTACAACCTAGCCCACACACTTTGCTCCTCTAGTGCTAAGCTTTTCACTGTGCTTCGATCTCACCTGTCTCACCACCGATCCCTAGTCCACATCCTGCCTCTGGCCTGGAATGCCCTCCCTCCTCAAATCTGACAGACAATTACTCCCCTCCCCTCTTCAAAACCTTATTGAAGGCACATCTCCTCCAAGAGGCCTTCCCAGTCTAAGCCCCCCCTTTCCTCTTCTCCCACTACCCTCAGCATCACCCTGACTCCTCTCTTTGTTCTTCCCCTCCTCCCAGTCCCACAGCACTTATGTACATATCTGTAATTTATTTTTTTTCATATTGACGTCTGCCTCCCCCCAGCTGCCCAGACTATAAGCTCATTGTGGGCAGCGAATATGTCTGTTCACTGTTACATTGCACTCTCTCAAGCACTTAGTAATAATATTATGGTATTTAAGTGCTTACTATGTGCCAAGCACTGTTCTAAGTGCTGGGGTAGATACAAGGTAATCAGGTTGTCCCATGCGGGGCTCCCAATCTTAACCCCCATTTTACAGATGAGGTAATTGAGGCACAGAAAAGTTAACTGGCTTGCCCAAGGTCACATAACAGACAAGTGGCAGAGCCGGGATTAGAACCCACGTCCTCTGACTCCCAAGCCCGGGCTCTTTCCTCTAAGCCACACCGCTTCTCGTATAGTACTCTGCACATGGTAAGCATTCAATAAATGAGATTGAATGAATGAATATCTGACGGACGATCACTCTCCCTAAATTCAAAAGGTACATCTCCTCCAAGAGGCCTTCCCCGACTAGGCTCTCATTTCCTCTTCTTCCACTCCCTTCTGCGTCACCTTTGCACTTGAATCTGCACCCTTTATTCTCCCCTCCCTCAGCTGCACAGCACTCTTGGACATAATCCATAATTTATTTATTTCCATTAATGTCTGTCTCCCCTTCTAAAACTAAGCTTGCTGTGGATGGGGAATAATAATAATCATAATGGTATCTGTTATGCGCTTACTATGTGCCAAGCACTGTTCTAAGCACTGGCGTAGAAACAAGGTAATCAGATTGTCCCACGTGGGGTTCACAGTCTTAATACCCATTTTACAGATGAGGTAACTGAGGCACAGAGACGTTAAGTGACTTGGCCAAAGCCACACAGCAGACCAGCAGCGGGGCCAGGATTAGAACCCACGACCTCTGACTCCCAAGGCTGTGCTCTCTCCACTAAGCCAGGCTTAGTACAGTGCTGTGCACACAGTAACTGCTCAATAAATATGATGGATTAATAGCCTTGGTTGAGATAATTGGATCATGTCTGATATCTGGATAGCTAGCTTTCCACCCTGATGTATTTCTTTAATAAAATGATTTTGCTGCCATGTAATTATGGGAAGGTCTAAGGAAAATTTTATAGGCCAGTACATTTTTCTTTGGGTTCATTTTTGAAATCACGTTCAAAGTTTATGCTATATATAGGCAAAATAGCAGAACACAATCTTTCTTACCAGGGAGTGGAGATCATCATTTTGCTTGTGGTACTGATTTGGCCTGTCTCCCAGTAAATCTGATACATCTGTGCTTATTTTAGATTTCTCTTGGTCAGTTTTTGTGTCCTAGGGGGAAAAAATATATCAATGTTCATGTTCAATGTTTGCATGACTCACTTTTCAAAAGAAATACCAAACCTTAGTTTATTTCCTGTAGCCATGTATTTTCTGAATTTATGGGTTTCTTTCACATATTCGATCTGTCACCAAGTCCTGTCAGTTCAACCTTCATAATGTCACTAAAATATGCCCTTTCCTCTCCATACAAACTGCTACCATGTTAATCCAAGCACTTATCCTATCCCACCTTGATTACTGCATCAGCCTCCTTGCTCACCTCCCTGCCTCCCATCTCTCCCCACTTCAATCCATTCTTCACTCTGCTGCCTGGATCATTTTTTTTTTTTTACATAAACGTTCAGTCCACATTTCCCCACTCTTTTTTAATGGCATTTGTTTAGCGCTTACTATGTGCCAGGCCCTGTACTAATCGTTGGGATAGATGAGAGCTAATCAGGTTGAACACAGTCCACGTCCCAAATGGGGCTCATGGTCTTAAGTACCATTTTACAGATGAGGGAACTGAGGCACAGAGAAGTTAAGTGACTTGACCAAGGCCACACAGCAAAGTGGCAAAGCCGGGATTAGAACCTATGTCCTTGTGATTCCCAGTCCCATGCTCTATCCACTAGGCACACTTCTCCAGTACCTCCGGTGGATGCCCATCCACCTCTGCATCAAACAGAAACTCCTTATCATTAGCTTTAAAAAAATTCAATCATCTTTCCTCCTCCTATATTACTTCACTGATTTCCTACTACAATCCAACATACACACTTCACTTCTCTCATGCCAACCTACACACTCTACCTTGATCTCGTCTATCTCAAGGTTGACCTCTCACCCACATTCTGGAACACCCTCCCCCCTCTCCCTACCTTCAAAACCTTATTAAAAGCCCATCTCCTCCAAGAGGTCCTACCCAACTGATCCCTCAATCAGTGGTATTTATTGAGCTCTTACTAGGTGCAGAGCACTGCACTAAGAGCTTGGGAGAGTACAATGCAGCAGAATTAACAGACACGTTCCCTACCTATAGCAAGCTTTCTGCATCACTCTTGCACATGGATTTCATCACTCTCTCAGCCCCAAAGCACTTATTTACATATCCGTAATTTATTTTTTATTAATGTCTGTCTCCCCCTCTACACTGTAAGCTTGTTGTGGGCAGGGAATGTGTCTACCAACTCTGCTAAACTGCACTCTCCCGAGAGCTTAGTTCAGTGCTCTGCACACAGTAAGCGATAGATAAATTCAAAGCCAGAGATCTTTTTGAGGACCTTTAAGACAATCAGGAGGCTGCACACCATGTCCCCTTTACCCTTGGTGGGGCAGGATGGGGGTAGGGAGGGAAAATCCCACAGAAGTTCAGTCACTTATGCATGCTCCTAGTTAACTCCAAACAACTTAGTAATTCCTTCGCCCCACTGTTCTCAGAGTTGAGATGTCCAGGGTACCTCCATTCACCACTGGCTCAGAGTCAAGTACCAGTTCCCACGGCAGACAGGGCAGGCTCACTCTTTTTCCCCTCCCATCCCTGTTCTAGACAGTGATCGACCACTATTGGCTCTTTAAGGCCACATGATCCCTTTTTCATGGGAGGGAGGGAGGCCACTTGCAGTCCTTGGACGGTTCAAGCCTCAAATCCGACAATGCCTGGACTTCTGCAATTAGGGTTTGGCGCATGCACACTATTGTTGAGAGAAGCAGCGTGGTCTAGTGGATAATAATAACAATGTTGGTATTTGTTAAGCACTTACTATGTGCCGAGCACTGTTCTAAGCGCTGGGGTAGACACAGGGTAATCAGGTTGTCCCACGTGGATAGCGCACAGGCTCGGGAGTCAAAGGGACCTGGGTTCTAATCCTGCCTCTGCCACTCATCTGCTGTGTGATCTTGGGCAAGTTATTTCACTTCTCTGTGCCTCAGTTACTTCAACTGTAAAATGGGGATTAAGATTGTGAGCCCCACGTGGGACAGGGACTGTGTCCAGTCTGATTATCCCCAGTGCTTAGAACAATACCTGGCACATAATAAGCACTTAAATACCATAAAAAGCTTCTAATTTGCTTAATGTGATTCTATTCATACATTTTCTAAACTACCAGACAACAATTTCCAGGAGAAACTGTGGACTCTCTTCTGCCCTTGGCCTAAACTATTTTCTTAAGTGTTCACCGAAAAAAAAGTTAGTCATTGCACTCATTTTAGCCAGGAGTTTCTCCAACTCCAGACCCGGCTAAAATTTCGAAGATGGATACCCACTTTGAGGGAGGTTAATCTGGATCTCGGATTATTTGATTATTACTTGATATCTAGGAATAGTAATATTTTTAATGGTATTTTCAGGTCTTGCTACATGTCAGGCATGGTACAATGCGCTAGGGTACATATGAGATAATTGGTTTGCACACAGTCCCTGTACCCACGTGGGGCTCACAGTCTTAATCTCTATTTTACAGATGAGGTCACTAAAGCACAGAGAAATGAAGTGACTTGCCCCAGGTCACACAGCAGACACTCGTGCAAGGAGCCGGGATTAGAATGCAGGTCCTCTGCTTCCTGAGCCTGTGATCTTTTCACATGGCCAGGCTGCTTCTCAATAAATAATTGCGATAGACTGTATCAATAAATTCCATTGATCGATCTATTGATTGATTATTTCTAATGTGCCAAGCACTGTACTAAGCGCTGGGGTAGATACAAGATAATTAGGTCCCACATGTGGTTCACAGTCTCAGTAGGAGGGAGAACAGGTATTGAATCCCCATTTTGCAGATGAGGAAACTGAGGCACAGAGAAGTGAAGTGACTTGCTCTAGATCACACAGAAGACAAGTGGCAGAGCCAGGATACACAACCCAGGTCCTCTGACTCCTCGGCCCTTGCTCTTTCCATTAGGCCATGCTGCTTGAAGAAGCCTTGACTCAAGAACAGAGGTGGTCCCAAGAATTAGATCAGTGATGCAATCCTGATTCTGGAGAGACAATTGTGTCTACCAACTCCTTTTTTAATGGTATTGTTAAGCACTTACTAAGTGCCAGGCACTGTTCTACACGCTGGGGTGGATACAAGTAAATTAGGGCCATAGTTCATGCCCCACATGGGGCTCACAGTCTTCCTCCCCATTTTACAGATGAGGTAACCAAGGCACGGAGAAGAGAAGTGACTTGCCCAAGGGTCACACAGCAGACAAGTGGCAAAGACAGGATTAGAACCCAGGTCCTTCTGACTCCCAGGCCCATGCTCTATCCAGTAGGCCATGCTGTGCTGTACCCTCTCAAGCACTTACCAGAGTGCTGTGCACTCGGTAAACACTCAATAAATTCCATTGACTAACTGATTACGCCAAAGGGGAAAAAGACACTTAAGAACTAGCTTTGTGCATAAAGGCAAAGGTCGACTGAATTAGAGAAGAATGAACCAACCCTGATATAGGAATGGGAGACTTTAGATTCAAAATGTACCAAACTGTAAATATTACCTGACTGGGGTGAAAAACTTGATTAGTTATGATAGGAAGGGTGATTGTCAAACTTTTCTCTAGCTCTACCTCTACCTCAAGTGAAGTCAGTTTTGAAGCCAGTCATTCAAGACAGATTTAAAGGGAGGATGAGGCAACCTTCGCCATGAGGGTCTGATAAGATCCACAATCCTGTTTCAACAGTCCGTGACCTTGAGAGCCAGGTCCATTTCCTCTCAAAAACCAAGGGGGATCTGCCCCTAAAGCAGCTTTTTAAGAGTAAAGTGTAACTCACTAATGGAAAAGGAACTGTATCCACCCCTCCCAAATCCACAGATTTCTTATCTTTTTATTTTGATTTTACTAGAATAAACAACTTGCCTTGATATCTTGTTTTCGAGGATCTTTCTCAATAGATAACAACTCTCTAAAGGCAGAGATGCTGGTCCTGTGTTTCATTACCTAAAGAGGAAATTGGAGTAATAGATATATTTGAGCATGGAAAGAGAAAAAACTTTCTCCTGAGAGTTAAAATTTCAGAAACAAGAGTCTGTAGGAAACAATTTAATCACAAACATGACACCAGTCTGCCATACAGGCAGTGTGATTGTATTTACTGCAAAAATAGATTTGCCAAAATCATCATCATCAAAAATACTTATTAGGTGTCTCCAATTCATGGAACTCGGTACTAGGTCCTCTGGAATCTATTTAGAAAGGTTGGAACTGTGGACTGTCCTGGCCCAAATTTGGGAGTTCACAATTGAGAGAGAGAGAGAGAGAGAGAGGGAGGGAGAGAGAAAGAGACAAGCACAGAAACAGTGAACAATTTAACATTTAAACAAGAGCTGTAAGATTGCTCAAAGCAGGTCGGTCAGTAATCGCCTTTCCTTTTCCTTCCCAATCTTGCCAAGCTCAGTATACCTTCTAAAGACTACAAAAACCCTGCTCCCTCCCTTACCTGCCTTCTGCTCCTAACTGGGATTGGGGCCCCGGTTCCCTACTTCACCTATTCTCACCTCTGTGAGAGGCAGTGATGGCTCAGAGGAAGAGGCCCAACTGAAGTGAGGTGGGGAGGGAGGGGTGGAGAACAAGGCATTAAGCAGGAGAGCCCTGGTTGTGCTGCCTCTTATAATGATGAGATGTGTAAGGCTGCCTCATTTCTGGCATAGCAAAGTGAGTGGATTCTCAGAATTAGGTCTGTTTTATGTTTTCATAAAATACTAATAGGATAATCATCCATATTACCTCCTCTTCCAAGCTTCTCCTTTTAAGGTGTAAGCACTTCATTTTTTCCATCAGCAGACTTGCTTTCTCACCTTCCTTGCAATGTTCTGTGTAAGGTCTGCTGGGGTCCTGAGAAGTGTAATGAAATAATTTTTGTATTAGGGTAAGGATTGGGGTTTTCAAGATGAATAGAAGTCTTCAAGACAGCTCTGCAAAAGTAAAGGGATGGGGGTGTAGCCCTTCTTTGACCTTCCTAAAGCAATTCAGGAACAGTGGTGTGAGAATTTCACCATACCACATTGCTCAGTGGCTAGCAGCTAGATGACTGAGTCCCTGATGACTGATGCACAGCTAGTAATACCCAGACCATCTTCCTTCCATCCCCGATGCCAGTAATATTAGTATTATTGTTGCATGTAACTGGCTACTTTGCACTAAGCACTGGGGAAAGTCACCCAGATAATAATTCCAACATGACTCAGAATTGAAAGGGAGGAGGGAAGCTAGTGACAGATACACGAGGAAGGAATCATATGGTCAATCTAAACTGAAAAATAAAAAAAAACCCAAGGAAAATGGTAAAAGTAATCAGAGCTGCAAAGCATTAATGAACAGTTGACTACATCTTGTCAAACCGAAGTTGGTTATGTTGGAATTCAAGGGCTAAAAATTAGGAGAGAATAGCTCTATTAGGGGAACACAGGGTAGACTCTCCAGGGTAGTGGAAACATCTTAGAAAGTCAGTGTCATCTTCGAAATTGTTAATAATAATAATAATAATAATGTTGGTATTTGTTAAGCGCTTACTATGTGCCGAGCACTGTTCTAAGCGCTGGGGTAGACATAGGGGAATCAGGTTGTCCCACGTGGGGCTCACAGTCTTAATCCCCATTTTACAGATGAGGGAACTGAGGCACAGAGAAGTTAAGTGACTTGCCCACAGTCACACAGCCGACAAGTGGCAGAGCTGGGATTCGAACTCATGAGCCCTGACTCCAAAGCCCATGCTCTTTCCACTGAGCCACGCTGCTTCTGATACTGAAGCAGCATGGCCAAGTGGAAAGAGCATGGGCCTGGGACTCAGAGGACCTGGATTCTAATCCTGACTCTGCCAGTTGTCTGCTGTGTGACCTTGGTCAAAGTCACTTCACTTCTCTTGCCTCAGTTTCCTCATCTGCAAAATGGGGATTCAATTCCTGTTCTCCTCCTACTTAGACTGTGAGCCCCATGTGGGACCTGATTATCTTGTATCTTTCCCAGAGCTTCGTACAGAGTTTGGCACATAGTAAGCGCTTAACAAATACCAGCATCATTATTATTATCATCCAGAAGTCTTAGCAACAGTGAGACGAGGCCCACATCTGAAGGGATAGGCTGAGGTTTAGAAGCAACTTTACCTATTCAACCAGGCGTTATGAGCTGACAATACATCTGAAGAAAACTGAGTTAATATATCCACCTTCTTTTTTTATAGTATTTGTTAAGCACTTACTATGTGTCAAGCACTATTCTAAGCACTGGGATAGGTACAGATCAATCAGGTCAGATACAGTCCTTGTCCTTCATGGGGCTCACAGTCTAGGCAGGAGGGAGAACAGGTCTTGAATCCACATTTTACAGTTGAGGAAACTGAGGCCCAGAGAAGTGAAGTGACTAGACCAAGGTTACGCAGCAGGCAAATGGTGGAGCCGGTATTACCCTCTGACTCCTAAGCCCATGCTCTTTCCACTAGGCCATGCTTCTTCAACTGCCCCAGGGAAGCCCCATACATACAGCAAAACAGAGCGAAATGCTGTCACAGAATTCTGTGACCTAGGCAGTGCACTGACTACTGTCACAGTGCTGACAAGGCAGTGAAAACCCAGTCAGAAAGGCCAGCATGGGAGACTGTCAGTCAAACAGAATTTAGCAGCCTAGTGATACTACGCTCGAGGAAGGGCTTAAACACTGGCAGCAGGGTGAGACTCTGGAGCCCACTGCATGAGAAAGAAGCTGCCCCATCCCCATGTCATCATCATTATCATCATCATCATCATCTGTGGAATTTACGGAGTGTTTACTGTGTGCAGAGCACTGACTGTACTAAGCACTTGGGAGAGTACAACAGAATCGACAGACATGTTCCCTGTTCAAAACAAGCTTACAGTCTGGGGGGGCAGCGGGGCTTATGTAAATAAGTACAAATCATTCATAACACAACTAAATTGTGTATTTAATATTATATATTTAAATATTGTGTATTTATATACATAAATAGTTCATAATGTATAATTTATGCCACCAGGACTTCCATCAGCCCCTACTTCAAGTTCGGAAGGACTTAAACAGCTTGTCAATTTTCAGACAGTTGGGAAGGCTATTGCTGTAGCTGTGACTTCTGTAACTGTTTCGAACCATGAGGAGCCTGAAACCCTTCTGCTCTTGTGGAATGTATCGTCATCCTCATCTTTCATTGTGGTTTCATCTTTCCTCATGTGTCTTTGGCCAACACCAGGTAGGACAGGGACTGTGTCCGGTCTACCCCGATTTGCTTGTATCCACTCCAGCGCTTAGAACAGTGCCTAACATATAGTAAGCGCTTAACAAATACCATAGTTATCAAGCGCTCTTCAGTGCTTTGCACACAGTAATGCTCAATAAATATGACTGAATGAATTTTTTCATAGATTGGGAGCCCCTTGGGGGCCAAGGAACATGTCTATATATCAACCATCTACCTCTTTTCTTGTACTCTTTTATTTTGTATTCTTCCAAGCTCTGCACAGTAGAAGCGCTTAATAAATACCACTGATTGGTTTATTGGTTGATAGTAGACACGTGACAATACCATCACTACTTCTATATGACAGGTCAAACTGAAGGCCTACAGAACAATAGTGTTGTCCAACTTTCTGTACGGCTGCGAGACCTGGACCACACCCGAGTGCCACACCAGCTCCTTGAGGAGTTCCCTCAGCCTCATTCACAGGCCATTTATCAAATGTCAAGACAGTAGCACAAGCGAGTTCTGGAATGAAGTCAGCTACGCTCACCTCAGCACGACTACACTGAGTGGGACACAATAGGAGAATGAACGACTGCTGGATACCTAGACAACCACTTTAAAGTGAGCTGCATTTTGGAAATCCAAAGCAAGGAAGGCAAAGGAAATGTTTTAAGGACATGGAGAAACAAAGCCTTGGTTCAGACAATGTGGCATGCCAGCTGAAAACTTGAGAAGCACCGTGACCTTTGTGGTTAAAGCATGGGCCTGAGAGTCAGAAGGACCTGGGTTCTAGTTCCAGCTCTGCCACTTGTCAGCTGTGTGTGATCTGGGGCAAGTCATTTCACTTCTCTGTGCCTCAGTTACCACCTCTGTGAAATGGGGATTAAAGCTGTGGGCCCCATGAGGGACGTGGGCTGTGTCCAACCTGATTAGCTTGTATCTCCCCCAGCACTTAGTACAGTGCCTGGCACATGGTAAGTGCTTAACAAATGCAATTTAAAACAAAGCAAACAACAACAACAACAACAACAAAAAAGCAAGACTGGGAGTCAAGTACTGACTGAGGATAAACCTGCATCACCACCACCATCAAGACAGAAGTGGCTCTTTTGAGCCAAAGCTTCCTTAGAAACAAGAGACAAGGAGGCAAAAAGCAAAAAAGGGCCAGGCACTGCAAACATCAAACATGACAACACAACAAAAAATGCCCTTTTTGTGCCACCCACGCCCTCCTGGTGAACTTCACCATCAGTGGCATTGCTAAGTACGAAGAAGAGCTAATATAATTATTCACATCAGAAGAAACCTCCCAGAATGTGTCACTTTCCCACAGTCTCTTATTCCTTTTTTCATTTTTTTCCCACAAACCATTTGTTTATTAACACAATGATGATGACTCTTTGTTAAGTGCTTACTATGTGCCAAGCACTGTTCTAAGCACTGGGGTAGATGCAAGGTGATCAGGTTGTCCCATATGGGGCTCAGAGTTTTAATCCCCATTTCACCAAAGTCACACAGGGGACAAGTGGCAGAGGCGGGATTAGAACCCACTATTTCTGACTTCTAAACCCGTGCTCTTTCCACTAAACCACGCTGCTTCACAATCCAGGACATTCTGAAGCAAAGGAAAATAAAGAACTTGAAGCAAATCTTACACCATCATTTGATCCAAGTGGATGCCTGCATTGAATGTGCAGAGTACAGTGAGTACTTCATGTGCAAGGGCTGAGGTTTTCAGAGATGAAAATTATAATTTGCATTATATGTAAGTAAAATCCCGAACAACTGAAACATCAATAGATGGAAAATCATGAGGAAGGAAGAGAACCTAAGTTCCATTTTTATGGCACTGAGCACAGGTTCTCCCCCCCCCCCCCCCCCCGATTCTGATTACTCTGGACCAAGAAAAGTCTCCTGATTTTCTACATTTGAGATTTAAAATGTTCACTAGTACCTGTGCCACACCTGACTCTGCGACTTCATTAAGCAGTTGTTCCCGCTGGGCTGCCCTCACTCTCCAGGGAGAGTTTTGCTCCCGACTCCTCGCTCTAAGTTGCCGAAGCCTTAAGTGCCCATTTTGTCCTTTGGCTAGCTGCTGTTGCAGCTTATGATTCATAGCCCTTTCGTTTTCAAAACCAGCTTGCAAAATTTTAACGTGAGTAATCAGTTTGCTAAAATTGGATTTCAACTCCTGCCTTTCTGCTAACTTTTCTTCCTGGTACTTCTGAAATTCCACCTGCACGGCCTGGAGCTTCTGTTCCACACTCTCCTTTTCCTTCGTCGCTCTCTCCAGAGCAGAAAAGGCAGTCTTCTCCGTTTCTCCCTTCAGTTGCTGCAGAGCCAGTATTTGCTCCTCCTTCTGGCTCAGGATGCTGCTGACTTCTAAGAAACGACTTTGGTATTTTTGCTTTTCCTCTATCTCCCCCTGGTGCCTTTCCTGAAGGAGACCATAGTTGGCATTAAGTTTTTCAAGCTCCAACATTAAAGTATCTTTTTCACTCCTAGATTTACACAGGAGTTTTTGGGAGTCAGAAAAAGCCTCTTGCAGCCTCTTCACCAGATTTTCCACTTCATTCTTTTCTAGGATGATCCTGTACTTCTCTTCGATTAGATTTTCAATGTTTGTTCTCAGTTCATCTGTGAAATCAATAAACAGCTGTTGATCAAAGAATTTCATCTGGAGATCTTTAATCTGGCTCTCTAAAAACGTGTTCTCACCCTGCAGGTGTGTGATTTTGATTTGCTGCTCGTTATGCTCCTGAAATAACCTCTTTAGGTCTTCGTTTAGGTCTAAAGCCCCATCCAGAGACTGCAGGCTTTCAAAGTTCTGTTCAGTGCCTTGGGTCTTGCAGGTTTCTAGAAATCCCACACAACTCCAAGAACTGGTGCTTGAAAGAATCTCTTGACCATCTACATCACTTTCCCTGATTTTCTGTTGGCAAATGTCTAACTTCTCAGGAGGATATGTATTCTCAGATTTCTGTTCCTCCTTTGGGTCAATTTCCACCTATTTTTAAATAACGAAAGAAAAACAAAAAACAAGTCACCACATCACCTGTCATACTACTCACAGGAGGTAGGCGGGTTTAATTTGCAGGGTAAACAGTGCTGATGTGATCCCCACTCTATTTTTTTAAAAAAACATATGTAATTAGAGAACCCCCTTCCACACCCTCTTATCCACAAATTATGGGGGAAACATCATTACCAATAAAGTAACATCTTCCTCATCCAATCGTATTGAAGGAAAATAAAACTTGGACATCCCTATCAGCTCCCAAGACAGATTCAGCTCTTCCTTTTCCAAAATTGAAATACTTTGAATCCCCCTCCTTCAGGTGAATAGAATTCAGTACTTTTTTTATGGTATTTATTAAGCATATAGTAATGTGTCGAACGCTATTCTGTCGCTAGGGTAGGTATGGGTTGATTAGGCCAGGGACAGTCCCTTTCCCGCAGGGGGCTCACAGTCTAAGCAGAAGGGAGAACAGGTATCCTCATTTCACAGTCGAGGAAACTGAAGCACAGAGAAGTTTAAGTGACTTGCCCAAGGTCACACAACAAGCAATTGGCAGAGTCAGGATTAGAACCCAGATCCTTCTGACTCCCAGGCCCGTGCTCCCTCCACGAGACCACACTGCTTCTCCAGTAGATCTATCAGTGAATTACACCAATAAATGTATAACTCTGTGAGCTCTCATCTGAGTAAAGAAATTGGAAAAAAAAATTCATTAAAACTGATGTATATTTTGCCAGGATTTGATGTGCTGCTAATGTTAAGTCTAGTCTCGATTTTCCTCTTGCAGCTCTGGGGCACCGTGGGTGAGGGGAAGCGATAAAGGTGTACTGATGGGTGTCTTCCCAGCTGGTGTAAGGTAGGAACAATCTCCTTCCATCTTGTTCCAGTGTTTCAGCCACCCACAACCCAGCCCCGGCCCAATGGCTGCCCTGCCCCAAATCTTGCATCTCGCTCAAAAGTATATTTATATCTATGCAAAGAGCACCTCTTAAATGTGTACATATATGTGCGTGAATATGTGTGTGCAGCACGTGTTTACTCATGAAGTGTTTACTTAGGAAGTGGTGTCCCGTGTTCTGTCAGAAGAAAGCTACTACAGCTCTTTATCCTCTCCTTCTCATCTGAGAGGTCTAAGAAGTGGAAGGAGGCTTACATTGGATAGACCTGATTGAAGAGCTGAGCCACTTACAGGGATGAAGTAAACAGTTATGTAAAGTAGGACTTTCTGGCATGAGGGGTGGGGGGCGGGGGTCTGTGATGCTCCAGTGCGACTTAAAATGTTCAGACCTCTCATCTTTAATTTCACTGCAAAAGGGCAGTCCCAACACACCTGCAACCTCAGGAGTGTGTCAGGTCAGCCGTGTCAGAGATAGAAATGCTTTGACCCACGGAGTTTGTCACTATTCTGGGCCCTACCACCTTGGATAGCATTGTGCATGTGTAGCTCCGCTCCTGTTCTTGGAAGTACATATTTGCACGCAAGATGGTGACAACCAAACCGTTGCATCCCCAACTGGTAACGTTTGGTAGGAACTGACCCAACGCAATCAAGCAAGACGATTCCTCCCACCCTCTCTTAGGAAGGCAACCATTACAGTGGTTTAAATGCGGAGCTTATTCGTGTCAAATTGTGTCCTGTGACATACCTCCTCGACTGTGGTCCTCCTCGACTGTGTGAAAAGCAGAGATAGAGAATCCAGGGCTGTACCTAGCCATCCTAGGGCCTATCGCACAGCCCACATTGTGTTGCTAGCCCTCTTTCCCATCATGTTGATACTGCAGTGCACGGGCCCTTTTGGAAGGCACTGTGACTGCACCAGGGATGAATGTGCTGACACGAATGGTTGCGTGCACCCCCTCCAACTGTGGGCTTGTACTTCCTTCCTCTCCCATGGAGCTTTTTTAAGCTCCTTATCAAATAAGTGAGGAATAGCATAGGTGCCCACTCCACGTTGGTTCCCACTACTTGACACCACTATCAACCCCAACTCCATGTCTTTTCGAGTCAGAAGGGCAGCTGTCGTCATCCTTTCCAACTCGATGGGCTGGAGAAGCAACCAAGATGGCAGCTCTCCTCTTTCCTCTGCCTGTCCGGCCTGGGGATCAGTGGGGCTCCTATCGCCTTCACTGAGCACCAGGGAGAGCCGGAGCCATTCTCGTCCCTTGCTCTGGGGCCCAGGAGGGAGCCAACCCCTTCTCCAGTTCCCATGGAGGCAGGCTGCCCTACCTTTACCACTACTGGCAAGCAGCAGGCACATTCAGAGCGGGTCAGCTGAACCAGAGGGTAGGCATGCTCCAGGCCGCCAGACCAGCAACCCAGTGAGGATGAGCTAAGTGAAAGGGGCAGCGCAGGGGAGGCAGCAACTGTGCCAACGAGAGAAGCAGCGTGGGTCAGTGGAAAGAGCATGGGCTTTGGAGTCCTGAGGTCATGGGTTCAAATCCCGGCTCGGCCATTTGTCAGCTGTGTGACTTTGAGCAAGTCACTTAACTTCTCGGTGCCTCAGTTACCTCATCTGTAAAATGGGAATTAAGACTGTGAGCCCCATGTGGGACAACCTGATTCCCTTGTGTCTACCCCAGCACTTAGAACGGTGCTCGGCACATAGTAAGCACTTAACAAATACCAACGCTACATTCATGGTGCACCAGAACTAGGCACTAGGGAAAGGGATAACAATAGTTCTCCATGGGAATCAGTGTGGCCTAGTGAAAAGAGCCCGGCCCTGAGATGTTAACTTGTATCTACCCCAAGCACTTAGAACAGCGCCTGGCACATAGTGAGTGCTTAACAAATACCACAAAAACAAAAAAACAAAAACCCTGGGTTCTAATCCTGGCTCTGCCAAGTACTTGCTGTGTGAACTTGGACAAGTCACTTCACTTCTCTGTGCCTCCGTTTCCACATCTGCAGTATGGGGATTCAATACCTGTTCAATACCCGGTCTCCCTCCTACTTACACTGTGAACCCCATGAGGAACCTGATTATCTTGCATCTATCCCAGTGCTCAGTGCAGTCCTTGGCATATAGAAAGTGCTTAACAAACACCACACTTAGTATTATTATTACTCTTAGTAATGGGTGGAGTCACCCACCTAAAATGGCATGCTTAACAAATATCCTTAAACAAAAATGAAAGAAGACTTTAAGACTGGGCCTGAGTGAAGAAATTGATTACAATAGAAGAGAAAGTGCCAGGTGCTCTTTTACCTTCCTCTCCCTTCCCCTCCTTTCCTTTTCTTCTCTTCTTTTCCCTCCACACCATTTTATCTCTTGCCCATCCCCTCAAACCTACCCCCCTACCCCCAATCTCAGTGTTCCACACCCACCCACAAAATGAAAAGGGGGCACCCTTGAGGGTCCTCAATTCAATGAGGGGAGTAGGAACAGTACTGGGATACTAGAGATTCCAGGGGTAGAGATGGAAGATTTTACCCTAGAAACCATGCCTGCGAAGCAGCGTGGCTCAGTGGAAAGAGCCCAGGCTTGGGAGTCAGAGGTCATGGGTTCTAATCCCGGCTCTGCCGCTTGTCAGCTGTTTGACCTTGGGCGAGTGACTTAATTTCTCTGTGCCTCAGTTACCTCATCTGTAAAATGAGGATGAAGACTGTGAGCCCTACGTGGGACAACCTGATTACCTTGTATCTACCCCAGTGCTTAGAACAGTGCTTGGCACATAGTAAGTGCTTAACAAATACCAACATTATTATTATTATTATTATTAAATTTCATGCACACCAGCATTGATGATGGGGCTGGAAGAGCCCATATTTTCATTCCCTCTCTTTTCAGTGACTGAGGGGCCCCTACTTATTGTTTTGTCTTCCATAGACTCCACATAAGATGCACACCTGGGGTAGATCTGAGGTTGAAGTACTCTTGTCCAAACAGAAAGGAGAATTTGGATGGGTCAGATCTGGAGAAAGACAGCTGGAATGCAGGTCATCTGCTTCTGACATGATTTCTAATTTTCTTCAAGATAGGATCTTCTTTTTAAAACCTTTTTTTTTTTAACAAAGAGTATACACGGTCTGATTAATGGAGAAGCTCTAAAAACCGGAAGTATTCAATGTTCACTAACATTAGCAGGACAAGTAGTATCAAGAAGACCATCTTCTTTTCCAGTCCCCCATCACACTCATAAGATACAAACACAGATGTGCTTATTAGGATGTCTCAGTTGTTATTTGCAAAAACGGAAGTAGCCTTGAAAGAAACAGCTTGGATAACTCACAATAACCATACACTGCAGTAAAAAGTGTGCTTGAGAAAATATGACGGCTATGGCCCCTGGCATGAAAAGCCATCTCAAACCATTTTACATCTTGAAAATGGTTGACTTAATTTTTTCTTCCATTTTCTTCTGGTATAAATGCCAACCACTTAGGTAAGTGCACTGAGCAAGTTTAAATTAAAGGCGACCAGATGCCGAATATTATATGGAACCATGGGTCCCTCCACCCACTAAGGGAGGGCGCACTAAGTATCCCACTTTAGAGCTGGGGGGAGGGAAAGGACCCTTCAACTACCACCACTGCCACAAAGGGACTGGCCCTTCTGGGCCCAGAACAGGAATTTCTGGCATCCTAGAAATTATATTAAAACACTTGTACCTTATTAAAATACTTGCCCCCTCCTTCCCTCCTTGACGGCTACCTTCAACCGTTCACTTTCCAGTGGCTTCTTCCCCTCTGCTTTCAAATTTGCCTACATAGCCCTTATCCTAAAACAACCCCTCCCTTCACCCCACAGCTCCCTCCAGCTACTGTTCCATCTCCCTTCAGCCATTCCTCTCCAAGCTCCTTGGGAAAGTTGTTAACCCCGCTGTCTCCACATTCCCTTCCTCCAATTCTCTCCTTGATCCCCTCCAATCTGGTTTCCTCCCCCTTCGCTTCCCAGAACCAGCCCTCTCTAAGGTAATCGGTGACCTTCTTTCCACCAAATGCGAAAGCCTCTACTCCATCCTAATCCTCCTTGACCTCTCAGCTGCCTTCGACCCTATGGACCACTCCCTTCTCCTGGAAACTTTATTTCACCTTGGCTTCACTGACACTGTCCTCTCTTGCTTCTCTGAAGCTAGCTCCCTGATCATTCCTTCTCTTTTGCAGTGTCCAAGGGAGTGGGTGTAGATAGAGAATAGAAGGGGACCCAGAACTGAGTCCTTGAGGGACTCCCACTCTACCTCCCACCTTCCATCAGTGGGAGTCCCTCAAGGACTCAGTTCTGGGTCCCCTTCTATTCTCTATCTACAAGTCACTTAACTTCTCTGTGCCTCAGTTCCCTCATCTGTAAAATGGGGATTAAGACTGTGAGCCCCACATGGGACAACCTGATTCCCCTGTGTTTACCCCAGCGCTTAGAACAGTGGTCTGCACATAGTAAGCGCTTAACAAATACTAACATTATTACCCACTCCCTTGGACATTTCGTTCACTCTCATGGCATCAACTACCACCTCTGCGAGGACAATTCCCAAATCTACATCTCCAGCCCTGACCTCTCTCCTTCTCTGCAGGCTGGCAATTCCTCCCGCTTTCAGGGCAGCGCTACCCAGGTGTCCTCTAACTTAAACTATCCAAACAGAACTCCTCTTCCCACACAAACTCGGCTCTCCCCGCCTTTCTCATCATTTTTGACAAAACTACCAGCCTTCCTATCTCCCAAGTCTGTAACCAGGACACTGTCCTTGACTCGTCTTTGTCATTCCACCCACATATTCACCCTCTGCATCCTAACTGCTACTATGCTGAGCCTTGGCTATCCTTATCCTAGCCCGCCTTGACTACTGTATCTGCCTCCTCTCTGGCCTCCCTGCCTCTCCCCACTGCCCTCCACACTTCACTCTGCTGCCTGGATCATTTCTCCACAAAAAACAGTGGGTCCATGTTTCCCCGCCCCTCCAGAACCTCCAGTGGTTTGCCCATCCACCTCCGCATCAAACAGAAACTCCTTACCATGGGCTCTAAAGCCCTCAATCAGCTCACCCCCTCTTACCTCACCTGATTTCCTGCCACAGCCCAGCCCGCCCACTTGCCTATTCTAGCACCAGTTCACTCACTGTGCGCCAATATCGTCAATCTCACCGCCGACCCCTTTCTCACATATATTCCCTCCCTTCCAGCTGTGCCAGACCACCAGTCTCCCCACCTTCTGACCACCAGTCTCCTCTTTCCCCTCTTTTCTCTGGATCCCTCTCCCTTCTCTGTCATCTACGCCCTTGGATCTTGGATCCTTCCATATTTGTCCCACCCTCAACCTCACAGCACTTCTGTACATCTCTATAAATTATATTTTATGAATTATCTGTCGTTTCTCTCTCCTTCGACACTGAAAGCTCATTCTGGGTAGGGAGCGTGTCTAACCAACTCTGTTGTATTGTAGTCTCCCAAGTGCTCGGGACCATGCTGTGCACATAGTAAGCACTAAATAAATACCACTGATTATCATCCGGCCAACTGTGACCGACTGAAACCGTGTCTGCCCCAGAAGGGCCAGTTTGGGTGCAACGAGTGCAAATTTTGCCTGCCACTGTCACTTGGCTCAAGTAGCAGCAACACTAGGGGCCAGCGAGGGATAGCTCTTTGACCCCAGAACACAGAGACAGCAACCGGGTAACAAGCTCCGTTGTTAATGGTAGCCTAGCACAGTGGAAAGGGCCTGGGGCCTGGGGACTAGAGGCCCTGGGGACTAATCCCCCCTCTACTGCTTCCCTGCTGCATGGCACTGGGCCAATCACTCAACTTCTCTGGGCTTCAGTTTCCTCATCTGTAAAATGGGGATTCAAGTAAAGAAGCAGCGTGGCTCAGTGGAAAGAGCACGGGCTTTGGAGTCAGAGGTCATGAGTTCAATCCCGGCTCTGCCACTTGTCAGCTGTGTGACTGTGGGCAAGTCACTTAACTTCTCTGTGCCTCAGTTACCTCATCTGTAAAATGGGGATTAAGGCTGTGAGCCCCACGTGGGACAACCTGATTCCCCTGTGTCTACCCCAGCGCTTAGAACAGTGCTCTGCACATAGTAAGCGCTTAACAAATACCAGCATTATTCTCCCTCCTACTTACACTGCGAGCCCCCTCTGGGGCAGGGATGGAGTCCCTGAGTCCAACCCCTCTAGACTGTAAGCCCATTGTGGGCAAGGATTGTCTTTCTTCATTGCTGTATTGTACTTTCCAAGCGCTTAGTAAAGTGCTCTGCATTCATTCATTCAGTAATATTTATTGAGCACTTATTATGTGCAGAGCACTGTACTAAGCACTTGGAATGTACCATTCGGCAACAGAGACAATCCCTGCCCAATGATGGGCTCACAGTCTAAATGGGAGAGACAGCAGCAAAGCAAAACAGAACAAAACAAAAACAAGGCAACATCATCAAGATAAATAGAATCAAGGCGATATACACCTCATTAACAAAATAGGGTAATAATATATATAAATGAGCACAGTGCTGAGGGGAGGGGAAGGGGGAAGAGCAGAGGGTGGGGGGGAGGGGCGGGGGAAGGGAGGAGAGGGGGAGCAGAGGGAAAGGGGGCTCAGTCTGGGAAAGCCTCCTGGAGGAGGTGAGCTCTCTGCACACAGTAAGTGCTCAAAAAATATGATTGAATGAATAATAACAATAATAATACTTATAGTATTTGATAAGCACTTAACTATGTGCCAGGCACTGTACTACGCACTGGGTAGATCGGGGGGGACACAGTCCCTGTCCCACATGGGGCTGACAGTCTCAATTCCCATTTTACAGGTGAGGTAACTGAGGCCCAGAGAAGTTAAGTGACTGGCCCAAAGTCACACCAATGACAAGTGGCAGAGCCGGGATTAGAACCTATGACCTCTGACTTCCAAGCCCGGGCTCTTTCCACTGAGCCATGCTGCTTCTCAATGAGTGAATGAATGAATGAATGCATCTTTTTATCTTGGATCTACCCCCGTGCTTGGCACATATTGAACGCTTCAAAAATACCATAGTTATCACCACTTGGTTTAGGTCCAACCTTGTTGACACCTTGTATCGACCCCAGCACATAGTAAGCGCTTAAATACCATAATTAATTAATCGGGTCAGCAACGGCTCGACTGACTCTGCCCCTGAGTTTCTCTTTTTCTCTCTACCCTCCTTCCCGCTCTCTTCTTCCGGCTTCTCTTTTCCTTTCCCCCTTTCCTCCCCGGCCCCTGGCCCCGCCCATCGCCAGAACGCGGTGCAAAGTGGGAGGTTTGATCCTTTCTCCACGCAGAGGTGTGAAACTACCGGCGAGCTCGCTTGAGGCGGCAGCTCCTTGCCGTTGAGAAGACGCCGGTTGGACTCAGGTTGAACTTCGCCCGGCCAACCGGAGGGGAGGTTCCTCGCCCCTGCAAAATGCTTCGTCCGCCGGAGAGCCAGGTTGGGGGGCAGAAGAGGGGGGGTTGGGCAGGCCGAGACGCTGAACAGTGGTAACGGCACGAAGCTCCGGGGCGGGGCGGGGCGGAAATAGTCACTAGGCCGGGAGGGAGGGGGAAGGGAGGGAAGATCGTGCCAAGGCGATAGAAGGAGGTAGGAGGGTTGGAGTTCCTCCATTTGGTCGTATAATAACAGTAATCATAATGATGGTATTTGTTAAGCGCTTACTCTGTGCTCAGCACTGTTCTAAGCACTGGAGTAGATGCAAGGTAACCAGGTTGTCCCACGTGGGGCTCACAGTCTTAATCCCCATTTTCCAGATGAGGTCACTGAGGTCCAGTGAAGTGATTTCCCTAAGGTCACACAGCAGACAAGGGACGGAGTGGGGATTATAACCCACATCCTCTGACTCCCAAGCCCGTGCTCTTGCCACTAGGCCATGCTGCTGGAGGCAGAGCACTGTACTAAGCGCTTGATAAAGCGCGATGCGGCAATACAGCCTGACGATCTCTGCCCACAACGAGCTCATAGTCTAGAGGATGACTCTCAGGCGGGGGAAGAGGGAGTGGGGTGGGATGGCCAGGGGTGGGAGGAGGGGCGGGGTCACGCTGGGCCTCCAGGGGAGATGGGATGTGTTGGGCGGGAACGGCACAGGGTCTGCTTCCTTAGTCCTCCCCTGTGCACTATGGACAGGCCTAGCCGGGCCGGGCTCGGTCCAGAGCCAGGCCCAGATCCAGGCCCAGAGCCAGATCCAGATCTATTTATTTTTGGGTTACCCGGATTTATTAAGCACTTACCTTGTGCAAAACGCTCAGGAGAGTGCACTATAACAACAAAGAGAAGCATTCCTGCCCACAATGAACTCACGGTCTAGAAGGGGAGACAGACATTACTATCAATAAATGAATCGAGAAATAGAGAACTAATTTACAGATCTGTACAGATATATACATATATGCTGTGGGGACGGGAGGGAGGATGAATGAAGGAGCAAGTAAGGGCGGCGCAGAAGGGAGTGGGAGAAGAGGAGAGGAGGGCTGAGTCAGGGAAGGCTTCTTGGAGGAGATGGGTATAGGAAAGTAGAGAGGTGAGGAGGTAGGAGGGGACAAGGGGATTGAGTGCTTTAAAGCCAAGGAGAAATAATTTCTGTTCGATGCGGAGGTGGCTGGGAAATCAGTGGAGGCTCCCGAGGAGTGGGGAAACTTCGGAAAGGCTTTCAAGTGGGGAAGAGCAATTATCTGTCTCATATGAGGAGGGCGGGTGTTCCAGACCAGAGGTAGGCTGTGGGCGAGAGGTTGACGGTGAGATAGATGGGATATCGAGGTACAGTGAGAAGGTTAGCATTAGAGGAATGAAGTGTGCGGGCTGGGCTGTAGTAGGAGAGTAGCGAGGTGAAGGAGGAGGGGGCCAGGTGATCCACACTGCTTTAAAGCCAATGGTGAGGAGTTTTTGTCTGATGCGCAGGTGGATCCAGGCCCAGATCCAGGCTGGTGAGAGCCAAAGGGCTCAGGCTGAGGGGGAGGGAAGCAAGCCCAGCATTTTATTGCCATTGTTCTTGTCTGTCTGTCTCCCCCGATTAGACTGTAAGCCCGTCAAAGGGCAGGGACTGTCTCTATCTGTTGCCGACTTGTTCATTCCAAGCGCTTAGTACAGTGCTCTGCACATAGTAAGCGCTCAATAAATACTATTGAATTTTGATCCGCAGGCCTGCAGGCGGTGCGTGTCCACCGGTGGGACTGTCCGCGTCTGCTGACTGTGCCCATCTGTAGATGGCGACTCTCTGCCTTCCCTTTAGTGGCAGGGGGGAGGCGCAAAATGCCTAAATAACCTAGGATTGACTTGACACTTTTTTTAAAAATTATATTTGTCAAGCGCTTACTCATGTGCCAGGCACTCTTCCGAGTGCTGGGGTAGACACCGGCTAATCAGGTTGGACACGGTCCCTATCGCTCATGGGGCTCACAGTCTTAATCCTCATTTTACAAATGAGGTAACTGAGGCCCAGAGAAGCTAACTGACTTGCCCAAGGTCATACAGCAGACAAGTGGCAGAGCTGGGGCTGGGGCTAGAACCCAGGTCCTTCTGACTCCCAGGCCTGTGCTTTATCCACTAGGCCACGTTACTCCCAGCTGTTTTGTTTGGGAGACATTTCACCATAAACGCCCACTCTCTTTTTTACTGCTGCCGCTTCTAGCGGCAACTGTTGATACTGAAAATAGAGTTGATTTCAAGAAGCCACTTAAATCTACGGTACATCTACTTAGTGTGATCCCCATGGAAGTCCGTGCCCCCATTGATGCCTCTTTCAACCTGCAGTGAGATCCCTCTCCCATGGTAGTAGCGTGATTTACCATATATATTTTCTTATGGTATTGGGGTGCTTGCTATGAGCCAGTGCTGGGGTAGATTTATTTGCTATTGTTTTAATGAGATGTTCATCCCCTTGATTCTATTTATTGCTATTGTTCTTGTCTGTCTGTCTCCCCCGATTAGACTGTAAGCCCGTCAAAGGGCAGGGACTGTCTCTATCTGTTACCGATTTGTACATTCCAAGTGCTTAGTACAGTGCTCTGCACATAGTAAGCGCTCAATAAATACTATTGAATGAATGAATAGATACATCCTAATCCAGTTGGACATAGTGTGTGTCCCACTTGGGGCTCTGACTCTTAATTCCCATTTTACAGATGAGGTGACCGATGCACAGAGAACTTAAGTGTCTTCCCCAAGGTCACACAGCAGACAAGTGGCCTAGCACATAGAGGATGAGCCTGGGCGTCAGAAGGACCTCGGTTCTAATCACGGCTCTGCCGCGTGTCTGCTGTGTGACTCGGGCAAGTGGCTCACTGGAAAGAGCATGGACTTGGGATTCAGAGGTCATGGGTTCAAAGCCCCGCTCTGCCACTTGTCAGCTGTGTGACTGTGGGCAAGTCACTTGACTTCTCTGTGCCTCAGTTACCTCATCTGTAAAATGGGGATTAAGACTGGGAGCCTCACGTGGGACAACCTGATTATCCTGTATCTACCCCAGCGCTTAGAACAGTGCTCTGCACATAGTAAGCACTTAACAAATACCAATATTATTATTATTATTATAGGGACAGTTGTCCAACCTGATTAACCGTAGATCAAGCTGATCTACCGTAGTGCTCAGTACAGTGCCCGGTTCATAGTAAGGGCTTACCAAATACGATTAAAAAATGGTGGAGCTGGAATTAGAATAATAATAATCACTGTGGTATTGTGCTTACTATGTGCCAAGCACTTTACTAAGTGCTGGGGTATCTAGAGGGCAAATCAGGTTGGACACAGTCCCTGTCCTATGTGGGGCTCAGAGTCTCAATCCCCACTTTGCAGATGAGGTGACTAACGCTCAGAGAAGTGAAATGACTTGCCCAAGGTCACACAGCAGGCGAGTGGCGGAGCTGAGATTAGAACCCAGCTTCCCTGACTCCCAGGGCCATGCTCTATCCACTAGACCATGCTGCTTCTTCCGCTGAAGTCTTCGTTCTGTCACCAGGCTAAATTTCAAATGCTCTCCTGCAATTTCCATTGGAATTTTTTTTCACCCTATAATCTTTTGACCTCCCCGTGCCCTCTCTCAAATAGCTACTAGCCCCTCTAAAGAAGCAGCGTGGCTCAGTGGAAAGAGCACGGCCTTAGGAGTCAGGGGTCATATGTTCTAATCCCGGCTCTGCCAACTGTCAGCTGTGTGACCTTGGGGAAGTCACTTCACTTCTCTGTGCCTCAGTTACCTCATCTGTAAAATGGGTATTAAGACTGGGAACCCCATGTGGAACAATCTGATTACCCTGTATCTACCCCAGCGCTTAGAACAGTGCCGGGCACATAGTAAATGCTTAACAAATACCATAGCTATTATTATTATTGTTAAGTACTGTATTGTGCTAAGCTTTTGGAAGGAACAAAAATATGTGACACTTTCCCTGCCCACAAAGAGCTTGCACTCTAATTTTGGAGACAGATATGAAATGATATATGGAGAGAGTAAACAAAATGATACAGTGAATTTTGAAAATCCATTTAAACAGGTGCAAAACTGCTGAGCGTAGAGTTAGCTCAATCAATGAATCAATGGCATTTATTGAGCACTAACTATGTGCAGAGCACTGTTCTAAGTGCTTGGGAGGTACAATGCAACTCCTTGGGTGAGTTGTCTACACCCACTGGCTCAAATTCCTCTCCTCCAAGTCTCTCCTTGACCCCTTCCAATCTGGTTTTTGTCCCTTTCACTCCTCAGAAACCACACTCTCAAAGGTCCCCAGTGATCTCCTTCCTGCCAAATCCAACGACCTCTACTCTGTCCTAATCCTCCTCAACCTCTCAGCTGCCTTCGACAATGTGAAACATTCACCCCCTTCTCCTGGAAATGTTATCTAACCTTGGCTTCACGACTCTGACCTCTCCTGCTTCTCCTCTAATCTCTCTGGCCGTTCCTCCTCTGCCTCCCACCCCTAACTGTGCGGGTCCCTCAAAGGTTTAGTTCTGGGTTCCCTCTTATTCTCTACACCCACTCTACATCTACACCCACTCCCTTGGAGAACTCATTTGCTCCCATGGCTTCAACTACCACCTCTCTGCGGATGATACCCAAATCTACATCTCCAGCCCTGATGGCTCTCCCTCTCTCCAGTCTCGCATCTCCTCCTGCCTTCAAGACATCTCTACTTGGCTGTCCTCCCATCACCTCAAGCTTAACCGGTCCCAAACAGAACTCCCTATCTTCCCACCCAAACCCTGTCTTCCGCCTATAGACGGCACCACCATCCTTCCTGTCTCACAAGCCCATAACCTTGGAGTTATCCTTGTCTCCTCGGTCTCATTCAACCCACACATTCAAACCATCACTAAATTCGGTCGGTCCCACCTTCACAACATCGCTAAAATCTTGCCTTTTCCTCTCCGTCCAAACTGCTACCTCGTTAATACAATCACTCATCCTATCCTGCCGGGATTACTGCATCAGCCTCCTTGTTGAACTCCCAGCCTCCTGCCTCTCCCCACTCCAGTCCATACTTCACTCTGCTGCCTGGATCATTTTTCTACAAAAACATTCCGGACACGTCACCCCACTCCTCAAAAGTCTCCAGTGGTTGCTCATCTACCTCCACATCAAATAAAAATTCATTACCATTAGCTTGAAATCACTCCATCACCTTGTGCCCCCTCCTACCTCACCTCGTTGCTCTTCTACTACAACCCAGCCCACACACTATTGAAGGCACATCTCCCCCAGGAGGCCTTCCTTGGCTAAGCCCCCTCCCCACCTTTCCTCTTATCCCACTCCCTTCTGCATCACCCTGACTTGTTCCCTTTGTCCCCCTTCACCTTTCCAGCCCCAGAGCACCTATGTACATACCTGGAATTTATTTTTGTATCTGTATTCATGTCTGTCTGTAAGCTTGTTGTGGGCAGGGAGTGTGTCTGTTTATTGTTGTATTATACTCTCCCAAGTGCTTCGTACAGTGCTCTGCACACAATAAGTGCTCATTAAATACAATTGAATAAATGAATACAAGAGAATTAGCAGACATGTTGCCTACCCATATTGAGCTTACAGTCTAAGAGGGAGGACAGACAATAATATGAATAACAAATTTTCCATAAACAATTTAAAGATAGGTACGTAACTGATGAAGTGGGAGCTGGCAAGACTCTAGTGTGAGGAGCTATTGCTCCAGGAAAAGCTGGAAAGCAGAGCATTTTGGATGTGCACCCCTTAACTTTCAATCCAAATATAAAACCAGAGAGAAACAGGAGAGTGAAATCTTTCAATTAGCATAGATTTCAGAAGAAATTCCAACATCAATTGAGGGAGAATTAACACAGCCCACTGGGAGAGCCCGTGACAGGAGGTTTGAGGTTGGGGGGATCTGGGGTGGAGGGGAAGTCGCTGGGGTTTGCTCACCACCAGGGGTCGGGGCGCGGGGAGAGACTAGGGAAGAGAAGGGAGTCATAGATGGAAAGTGCAAAGACCAGGTAGGACCCTCTATGATCAGCTTCCTGGGGTGGAGGGTGGGTGCTCTGGAAGGGGTGACTCTCCCTGGGCCCTGCAGCATACCCATCAGCTGCACGAAGGCCTCAAAGTTCTCCCTCAAGGTAGGTATCCTTGAGGGAGCTCGGGATAAAGGTCCATTTCCTCTGCTCTCCGTGGCCACTTCCTCCTCCTGATCCCAGGTTGGGCGCTCCAGGTGGTGGTGTCGGGTCTCTGGCAGTTACCTGGCAGGGTAGACGGAAACATTAGAGAGGGAGACCCAGGATGATGCCTGGGACAACAGCGCTTCCGACAGAGGACTCCAGGTGTGGAGGGAGAGATCAGCCCCATCTCCCAGCCCCATGGATGTGCTGAGTCACTGCAGTGGTGCTGTCCGTACAAATGGGCGGTTAAGAGCTCTCAGCCTGGAAGCACCAAATCAAATTACCTGCTGGAAACGAGTCACACAGAGCAGGGTGGTTGTGTCTCCAGGCACTGTTGAGAGAGAGGGGAACGGTGCCCTTTCCCTCCAGATGGCTACCGAGTCCCACTGTGGGGGAGGAGTTTTGGTGTTCAGAAAATGCATAGGGTCTTTCTCTCTGTGTGGTTGTGTAGGAGGCAGAGATGTAATGGGCCACATGATGAACCTAGCTGCACATGGAGCTAAATGGATCAACTGTCAGTTTGAAATGGACCGTGGGGCATTTCTAAGCATCTGGAATTGTGCGATACACATGTGACGATTTTGTTCCAATAAACCTTTCTGTCGAGAGAATGAAAGACTTGATCAGTCTGGTAATGCTAGGTGTTCCAGTGAACCCTCAGAACTTAGGGATCTAACTTATTTCTTGAACTGGCAGGATTGAGTTGGGAATCACTAACTGAACTAAGTCAGAAAACCTGGTTCTGTGGCACACAAGTTTTCATAAGTTTCAGAAGTTGGAAAATATAGCAGAGAGAACTTTCCTGGATCAAACTTTCAGTTCACTTTGGGCCAGGCTCATCTCATCTCAGGAAGGGATAAAACTTTACCATTGATAAGCTATTCTTTCTCTCTGGTGAAATCAGCAAATTGCTATCGTCATCTGGATATCTGATGAAGTCAGATACTGGAATGGTTGATTTTTTTGACATTGATTCTGGAACTTGGGCTTTGTCTTAACTGAGTTGCAATGGGTCCATCGGGGAACATCCTAACAGCGGCAGCCCAGAATGGAGATGGAGTGAGCGTTTTAATTACCTTGGGGCTGATCACTGAGAGGGGAATTATATGTCGGGGGCCAGTGTGTTTAGGATTCATTCATTCATGCATTCATTCAATTGTATTTATTAAGTACTTACTGTGTGCAAAGCACTGCACCAAGCGTTTGAGAGTGTGCAATATAATGATGAACAGACATGTTCCCTACCCACAATGAGCTTATATCCCGGGAAGTGAGAGGTAAGGGCCTGGATTCTAATCCTGGCTCTGCCACCTGCTTGCTGTGAGACATTGGGCAAGTCACTTCACTGCTCTGTGCCTCAGTTTCCTCATCTGTAAATTGGGAGTTCAATGCCTGTTCTCCCTCCTCCTCAGCTCGTGAGCCCCATGTTGGACAGGGACTGTTTCTGACCTGATCAAGTTGCATTTACCCCATTGCTTAGAACAGTGCTTGAAACATAGTTAATAGGTAATGAATACCACAAGAGTAATAATGATGATAATAATAAGGCATTACATATTCCCAGACCAAAGAGACTTGTATAACAGGATCATTATTTATAAAATGCCCACTTGCTGCAGTGGAAAGCACAGAATAAAGAAAGGACGTTAAACTCTAAACAGAAGAGACAAGCTTTAATGAAACTACAACTAGAGTGGTACACATTAATAGTTGAGAGTAAGCATATAAGTGAGTGCTGAGGAAAAGAATGAGTAGGTCTGTCAATTCTGGAGTGGACTTAGGTTGTTGGGAGATTAATCAGGGAAGGTTTGTTGGAGACGGTGGAATTCTGAGGACTTTAAATTGGGAAGACAGTTGAAGATATTGTCATGCATTTTTCCTCTAACAATGAAGACCAAAACGAGACACCCCCATCCCCAAACCTACAGGCATACACATTCCTTGCCTTGTCTTATTCTGTGGAGTCATTTCAGACCCATAGAGACACCGTGGACACATCTCTCCAAGAGTGCCCCACCTTCGTCTGTAGTTGTTCTGGTAATGTATCCATAAAGTTTTCATGGTAAAAATACAGAAGTGGTTTAACATTGTCTCCTTCCGCGCAGTAAACTTGAGTCTCCGCTCATGACTCTCGCCCATGCCACTGCTAGCCAGTACGGGGGAGTCTTGACTTGTAGCAGATTGCCTTCCACTCGCTAGCCACTGGTCAAGCTAGGAATGGAATGAGTATGTCTCTGCTTGACTCTCCCTCCCATAGTCAAGACTGGTAGAGTATTGGCAACTCTCCGGGAGTAACCCTGAGAGGGCGACACATTCCTTACACATATGTAAATAGCATGCAACCCAGGTAGGGATGTTAGTATTCAGAAACAGCAGTGACTGATGTTCTTAGCCTATCTGATCCTTCAAGGTTGCCATCTGGACTAGTCTGTCTTCTTGGAGTGAAAGGGAAAAAAAAAATCAGAAAAGTGGGTTTTTTCTCCAGGGATGATACAGGCTCGTTTTTCTCTGTACTTAACCAGGCTGGTTGTTGCTGCTGATGGGTGGGTGGGGGGGTTGTTGGTGGTGGAGGGGGCTGGTTGTTAAACTCACTATGGTCCTGAGGAGGGGAAAGCAAGCTGGTGGTGGCACATGAAGCCTGTGAGAGCAGAACGAGCTGTAAGCAAGAATGATACTGGGGCCCCAGATCCCAACAATTGGGTGGAGGTCCAGTTCCCCAGGAAAGGGGCCAGAATAATTGGGAAGTCTTGTGAGTCAATCAGTCATATTTACTGAGCACTTGCTCTGGGCAGAGCACTGCAGTAAGCTTTTGGGAGAGTACAATATAAAAGAGTTGTTAGGCACATTTCCTGCCTACAACGAGTCCTTCCTTTGCTTCTGTTGCAACCAGTGGGATTCCAGGATACTGGGAAAACAACCCTTTCATGTCTTCTGGTGGTGTTTCTGGAAGAGGATAGAAGCAGCTCTCATATGGGTTGGAAGGAAAAGGATCAGATTGGGGACCTCCCTGACAACTTTCAGCATCCATGACATCTCTGGTTTGGAAGATGGGAAAATCCTTTCTATTGCATCCCGGGAGGTCCCATTCCAAAGCATTTGGCTTTTGAATGCACAGCGGAATTGATGACAGCAGGTGTTTAGACAAGTCTGGTGAGGGCAGACTTAGCCTCCTTGTCTCATCAAACCCGCCGAGACCATAGCTCACTGATTGTCCATGTGCCAAGAGAAGTGGGAAGAAAGAATAATTATTCGTGACTGAAGGAAAGTAGATTAAGTGCTGAGGCCAGGCAGTCAAGACCTACCTAGAGAGACTATTCAAACCCCTTAGCTCACTGTAGTATACACCTCTAATTGTCCTGTTAGTAGGTGACCCAACACAAGTGTGAAAGGGAGTTTTGCTAAGTCATGGGACAGGGCAAAAGATGGTCCCTGGTGTTCACCGTCAGCAGAGAGCACATAAGAAGTGCTTATTATTATTACTATTAGTTTTTCTAAGTGTGCACAGGCACTCAGAAACAGAAGAAATGGCTGACCATCTAGCCTCTAGCACCTGGAGGGGTTTTTGTGATTTTAAAGGATCCATCTAATATTGATGAGGGTCGTGCATCTCGTAATCATTTCTTCACTTGTATAAGTCAAATAAAAGTACCAAAAAAATTAATCGGGTAGGCAAAGAGATGATTGATGTTAAATTTTTTCCCATCATGTGAGTATTTCATTTTACAGGACTATAATCTAGATCTGATGTTTTCACTTCTATTGGTTGTGGGGGGCCGGGGGAGTGGGCGCGGGGGGCGGTTAGTGACTGCAAAGCCAGCATAGATATATTTAAAGGGGTAAGTCAGAACCGTTTCCTAATAGAAATCACATGTTGAGCCTTTGTCATTGATCTGAATACTCCCTTCTGTTATATTTCCCAGCATGATGGCTGGTTGGATGGTGAGGGAGGGGTGGATTCAGGAGATAGGAAAAAAGAACCATCAGGATTTGGTAACTATGTGAGCTGAAAGAGAGGAGTCAAGAGTAATGTTAAAATCGAGGGCTTAAGAAACAGGGAAAATGGTGGTATGGTTAACAATGATGGGAAAGTTAAGAGGACAGCGAATTGGGTGAGGAAGATGAGGATTATGGGAGGCCAACAGTTTCAAGGGATGCCCAATCCAGGTCACCTCCCCTTCTGGGCAGAGCCATGTAAAGATAAATAGGTTTGGCTCGTACACTCCTGGGGTTCAGGAAATGTGTTGCGATTTCCATGAGGACCATCCCACTCAGGACCTGGCCACCTGAATGCCAGGAAGAATGATCACTGTCGGCAGGCTATGCACTGTAGTTGTTTAGCTAGAAGTGTTGAAGACTTGCTTTCAACCATCCACACTCTCTCCTTTGATTCACCAGGCCCCTCTCAAGACCTTCTTTCCTAGTCCCAAAAGCCTGATCTTTAACCTTCAGATTTGGGCCACACACATGCAAATGCACACACACACACACTGAGCAATAACCTGAGAAGATCCACACCACCATCCTATCATAGAGTGCACAAGGTGGGGAGGGTACCCTTCTCTGAGAAAGGAAGAACAGAGAAATAGAGTTAGTAGAATTTAAAAACAAGTTTTCACCATTCCAAACAGGCAATTAAAATGTTATAGAGGAGGTTTGCAGGTCCCTGAAACAAAAAGCAGTGTTCAGGAAAATTCAGCTAACCATTCAATAATTCAGTCATACTTATTGAGCATTTACTGTGTCCAGAGCACTGTACTCAGCACTTGGGAGAGTACAATATGACAATAAGCAGACACAATCCCTGTCCACAATAAGCTTACAAGTCGAGGGTGGAGCGGTGGGAGAGGATATTGATAGAAATAAATGAATTACAGATATGTAAATAAGTGCTGCGGGGCTGGGAGGGGGGATGAACAAAAGGAAAAAGGGTAACGCTGAAGGGAGTGGGAGAAGAGGAAAGGGGGGTTTAGTCAGGGAAGGCCTTTTGGAGGAGATGTGCCTTCAATAAGGCCTTGAGTGGGGGAAAAGTAGTTGTCTGTCAGATTTGAGGAGGGAGGGCATTCCAGGCCAGGGGCAATAATGTATGTGTCCAGGTCACTAGGGGCAAGAGATAGTGGAGGCAGGGGGATGGGGTTTTGAGGAGGGAGTGAAACATCTGACACAACTGGTGAGGCAAATGGGCATGGGAATCAATACGGATGGAGAAATAATTTCACCAGACAGAATTAAAGCATGCAAGGATGACCTTGAGGTGGAAAAGTTCAACCTGATATCTGGAGTTCTGTCAGCAGTGCTCTGCGGCTCATGCACAGACATGAAGGAAGTGGGCTGTGCAGTGATCCACAGCTGTGGGTTAGTGGTACGAGATCAGGACTGTGGTTTCTTGGATGGCACATGTTTGCCATGGACCCTGGCAAACAAAGAAAATGCAGCAAAATGATTGGTTGAGGGGAAGGAAGGAAGGCAGGAAAGGGAGAAAAATAAATAAATAAAAGCAACCCATACCATCCCAGGCTTTTAAAGAGACTTGGACCCATGGGCCATTTGTTGGCAGAGATATTGCCCAGCCTTTTGAGCTATTGGCTTGGAACAGTTCCAGTTATGCAGAGTTGCTCCTTCGTGCTGCAGTAGCTCCTGCTTTGGCTTGGCAGATCCTATGTCCACCCTCCTAGAGCCCTCACCAAATGACATCAGTTAAAACTGACATTAATTCGTAGATTCTCCTACCTGCTAACTATGGAGAATCTTGACTGAAGCAGCAGAACTCATGGGACTGTCAAGGATTTTGACTTACTGGAGGAATAACCAATTGCTGGCTGGGAACAGGAAAAGACAGGCACCATTTGGGTGGAACAGGGACATTCATAAGAAAACATCATTAAACACCACAATGCTTAGGGATGCGGTTCTAAGGAAAGAAAATAAGGAAAAAATGAGAGACGGACATCACAAAATGCTGCAAGGTTTAGTCGAGTGGTAATAGGGAAAGAAAAGATCTAAAAGAATGAGAATAAAGAAAAGGAAGAGAGAAAGCAGGAAAAGAAGTAATGAGAGAAAGAAAGAAATGGCATAAAATGCCACAATGCTCAGGTGAGTGGTAATAAGGAAAGGAAAGAAAAGAAAGAGAATAAAGGAAAGGAAGGAAGAAAAAAAATAAATTATTACACCTAAAAAGCTAACTACACTCCCATCATGATAGAGGTTGTCTCGAGCCCCCAACCCCAGCTCGTACCAAGCACGACGTTCCTGCATTGGGGGAGCCTCGATGACACATAGTGCAGTCAAACCACACCTCTGATCCCCAAGGTTACTGTGCAAAGCTTTTTACTTAGTTTTTACCAACGTGACACATACACACACTCACTCATTCTCCTTCACTCCACCAAGGGTCTAATACCAGTCTGCTGCTCAAGGGAGCCCGTTCTGTCAACGCTGCTTCTTTCTGCTTTCAAGTGCTGTTGCCTTCTGCTGCTTTCGAGTGCTGCTCTCATGCTGCTCCAATGCTTGCTTCTCTGTGCTGCTTCTACTGACCGTGCTCCAGCATGCCTCTCCATATGCCTCTTCGTGGTTCGAAGCAACTGCCTCTGATCTGCCTTAGGCGTTGCAGCTGTGGCCCAACATGAAAGTCACTGATTGGTTCAGGCCAGTTACTAGGTAGAGTAGGGAGAGAAAGCCACGCCTCTCTCCATGCTCTGCCCCCACAGGCCAGCAATCACTTGTCTCAGGTAGAGCCTATTAGTTCCTTTTTCAGTCTCTTCCTTCTTGTTGTTTGCAGGGTTACAAGCAGGGGCTAACAAGGTAGTTTGTTATGGGCTCACCACAGACGTTTACCCAAAGACCTCAAACCAATGGAGCTGGCTCAATTGCTCACTGACAGAGAGGTACTACAGACTTTTGAACTATGGCTCAAGACAATTTAAACCACTGTAGTTCCTTTATGGCCTTGGCAGCCTTGTTTCCACCATTTTAGCATGCCCAATAGAGTGAGATTGGAGGAAGGACTGAGCATACTCAGTACAGAGAGAGGGCACAGAGGACTGAGCATGCCCAGTACAGTGACAGGTGTGGTGTGACTGAGTAGAGTGAGAAGGGAGGTAGGACTGAGCAAGATAGGTAGAGTGAGTGGGAAGATAGGTCTGAACACACCCAGTACAGTAAGAGGGAAGGACTGAGCTAGTGAAATTGCAGTTAATGCTTGCGTAGTCCTCCCTGACAACTCTGACATGCCCAGCCAAATCACGAGCACCCGCAGGCCTGACAGGATGTTAACAGACTCCACTAACAGGCCGGGAAAATAAAAGACTGATCGTTTTGCCATTTAGGTTGTACAGGGATATTCAAAATAAAACTCCACAAAATGCCACCATGCTTAGTTAAGCAGTAATAAGGAAAGAAAGAAAGAAAGAAAGAAAGAAAGAAAGAAAGAAAGAAAGAAAGAAAGAAAGAAAGAAAGAAAGAAAGAAAGAAAGAAAGAAAGAAAGAAAGAAAGAAAGAAAGAAAGAAAGAGAGAAAGAGAGAGAGAGAGAGAGAGAGAGAACAAGAGGGACAAAGAAAGAAAGAAAAAGAGAACAAGAATAAGAAAGAAATAACCATAGCAGGCTTCTCAAAGTGTCTTGAACCAGCAGAGCTGGTGAGACTAACCACACCATTGAATTTGGTGACCTATGGCTCCAGATACTTCCAGATGCATACACACACACAAAAAGTGCTTTAAAGCTTACAAGTTCCAGCTTAGGTTTGGCAGTCATCCTTGAGTTTACCGTCCTCCATCTCCCACCAGCTAACACCCTTGAGAATTGCCATTGCAATCTAGGGCTTCCATCCAGCTAATGGTACCCCAGACAAATCACGAGTGCATATGGAACCACCAGGGATCTCGACATACTCGAGGAAGAGACAGTTCCTGGTCAGGAACAGAAAAGATAGGAGCCATTTTGGATTGAACAGGCACATTTATAAGAAAATGCCACATACTGCCACAACACTCAGTCGAGCAGTACACCACAGGCCTTTTATGAATGCCTAGACTCAGCAGAATCAGCTGAATTTGTCTCAAGACTAAAAGTCAGTGGGCCTAGTGAGTTATGTCTCAAAACTAGTTTGTTCCCAGAAAACTGCCCTTTGAACCCTCTTAAAATCTTGCTCAGGCTTGCAAGAGTTGGGTTCACTGTCTTCTCACTCCTGAGAGCTGAAGCCTCTTACTGTGATTCAATCTCGCCTATCTCACCACCAACCCCTAGCTCACATCCTGCCTTTGGCCTGGAACGCCCGCCCTCTTCAAATACGATGGACAATTACTCTTCCCTGCTTCAAAGCCTTACTGAAGGCACATCTCCTCCAAGAGTCCTTCCCAGATCAAGCCGTACCTATCCTCATCTCCCACTCCCTTGTGCATCACCCTGACTCGTTCCCTTTGATCTTCCCCCTTCCCAACACCACAGCACTTATGAAAATATCTGTAATTTTATTTAATAGTATTCATGCCTATCTCCCCCCGCTTAGACTGTAAGCTCATTGTGGGCAGCTACTGTGCCTGTTTATTGTTTTACTGTACTCTCCCAAGCACTTAATACAGTGTTCTGCACACAGTAAGCACTCAATAAATACGATTGAATGAATGAATGAATGAATGAATGAATAGTCATTAAAACATGGGCCTCCTGCTACCTATCTTCCCAGAGTCATTTCTTCATCAAGACACTGGGCTAAATTTATGAGGTTTTCCACTTTCTCCAGTACCGCTGACTTACTGGGCAAGCAAAGGAAACATGGGTATATTTCTGGATTTTAGAATAAAGAAATTATTAAAAGAAAAATCTGTGTATGCTGCAATGACCCAGGTTTTCTAGGGGAGTTTTGAACCATTGGTCCTGGCACTACTTCTTGATAGCAGTCAGATCACTGAATGCAGGGTCCTCCAGTCACTTCTTGAGCTGCCAAAACTAATGCTCTTTTAAAATCTTGCAAACCCCTACTTGGGCTTGCCTGGCTTAAATCCACTGTTCTCCAGCTCTCCCACCTGATGCCCATGAGAGCTGCTATTTGCAACTACAGGCTGAAGCTGGAGTGCAAGTGGGATGGCCCAGATTTTGGACAATTCCATGAAGGAAGTGCACCTCAGTGGACAACGGTTTTGCTCTTTGGGAATTCTTCCAAGATAGTCCTATTAGATGCTGTGTTATTTGACCAGCCCATCATTAACCCAAGTTGTTTAAGCTCCAGGTCACCTCTGGCTCACTTCCCCATAGTCATAGCCAGTCAATCTGCATTTGCCATGTGTTTCATGGAGGAATGTGGGGCAAAGCTGACATACTGGAAACATTCAGGGGGTTCAGCATGCTTGCCCTGCATTTCTCTGTGGACCACTGGGAAGTATAGCAGCGGAGGCCAGGTCAGGGGTGGGCTTGAGGGCAGGTTGGTGGGCCCAAGGTAGGGAGCTTAGAAGCATGCTGTACCTGGTCCGATACTAGAGGGAAGCCTCTTTCTCTGCCTTCTCTGCCTGGAAAATCCTGCTTGCTCTTCCAGTAACAAGATCCTCTTTCTCCATGGAATTGGGCACCCTAGACCAAAATTGATGTGAAGGATGTCAACAGCTCTAAAAATAGGTTGTTTGTTCTCTGTGCTCTTTGGCAACTGTGAAATTGGTCCTTGGGATGAATTTACTTTTCATATTTAGCAATTGAGTATGCAATGATATTCAGCCATCCCCCTGGCCCCACTCAGACCAGCACTCCCTCCCTCTTGTCCTCAAATCCTCAGTTTGCAAGTGGTTATCCACTAATTATCTCAGAAGGATATTTTCTTTAATTTATTTTATGTGTTTATCTCTGTGTATCCCTGTCTTTCTCTCTTGGTCACCTGCCCCACCCCCCCAGCATTCCCCTACCCCTACATCCTCACCCTTCATCCCTCTCCACTGTAATGGAACCTGATGTCTATCATTCAAGTTTGTCACATTTTGTACCATTAAGAAAAGTTGACTAACTTTGAAGCAATGTTTCAGTCTAGGTGGTTATGCCTATCACAATTGTTTGTGAGGAAATGTAATGAGGCCTATGTCTGTTTTTTGTTTTTCCCTTGGCTGTCAAATAATAAATAGCTGGAATCAGCTCTATCGAGTTCTACCCAAGGTGACTCAGCAACCTCATTTTCAGCCCTCACTGGTTGTTTGTGACTTTCCCTCCCCCAGAACAAATAGCATGGAGCCGTTGCTGACCTGGCCAAATTCCCCAACATTTCACGTTAAACCTGTGGATGAAACATTGGCCACTGACAAAGTTGAGGAATGGGTTTAGTATGAAAGAGGAAATGATTTTAAAACTTTTTATTGGAATTAATTTAGTATCTACTCTTTGGAAACTGTGCCTTGACTAGCTTCTAAATGGAGAGAGCAAGAAAGAACTTGTTTCTCTAGAGAGGAGATTTTCAACCAGATTACAAGTTCTCTTGGGAAAACATGATCTCTGGTGTGGGGCTGGGTGAGTTTGGTAGCGGTTTCTACTGCTGCTGAGATGCTTGCATCTGGGCTTCCTGATGAGGGGAGAACTCGGGGTAGGTTGTGGGGAGACCAGCAAGAGATGGAGCAGCATCCCATATGAGGGAGAAGAGAAACCCATTCCTCTGTTGCTGCTGCCTCCCCCTTGATATGGAGATTCTTGAAGTGCCGGAGCACAGCAAGGAGCTGTTCAGTGACTACAGAAAGAGCCATCTCTTCTCTTCCCTTCTCGGACTGCTGCTGCTCTGCTCCCTCACCTCTGGCCACAGTGAGGGGCTCTGTGTGTGAGGGACAAGGGGCTGATGAGTGTGCAAGGCACAGGCTGGGTTTTGAGGGGTGTTAGGTGCTTCAGGGGAAATTGTGAGGTCACAGAGGTGCAGGTGCTTTCCTTCTAAATGCTTCCTTCTTCTAGACTTTGCCAAAAATCTAGACAAAAACACTACTGTCCCTGAGCTCCAGTCTGCTACTTTGGTGTCATCCTCAGCTCAATCCATCAATGGTATTTATGAAGAGGCCACTGTGGGATGCTCACTGTATAAAATGCTTGTAAGAATACAATAGCTGTAGAAGACAGGACATGTGCCAACAAGCAGCCAACACACTAGCAGGGGAGTCAGATGTGAAGTCCATTTCAGAGAGGAGGAAGAAGAAAATCAAAAGATAGAGCTGTGGGTGAATAAGTACTTATATTGTATTAATCAATCAATGAGTGGTACTTACTGAGCCCTTCCTGTATGCACCTTAACTACTGCGTCTGCCTCTTCACTGACCTCCCCGCATCCTGTCTTTCCACAACTCCAGTACATACTTCACTCTGCTGCCCAGATCATTTTTCTAAGAAAAGTTCAGTCATTGTTCCCCCACTTCTCAAGAACCTCCAGTGGTTGCCCATCCATCGGCTTTAAAGCACCCAATCACCTTGTTCCCTCCTATCTTACCTCGCTGACTTCCTACTACAACCCAGTCCACTCACTTCTCTCCTAACGCCAGACTAATCACTGTATTTCACTCTCAACAATCTCGCTGTCAACCTCTTGGGCCTGGAACTCCCTAACTCTTCATGTATGACAGACCACCACTCTCCCCATTTTCAAAGCCTTACTAAGATCACATCTCCTCCAAGAGGCCTTCCTCAACTAAACCCTCATTTCTGCTGCTCCCATTCTCTTCTGCATTGCCTTTGCATTTGGATTTTTTTTTTTAATGGTATTTGTTAAATGCTTACTATGTACCAGACACTATACTAAGCACTGTCAGAGGGACCAGATAATATGGTTGGACACAGTCCATGTTTCACATGGGCCTCACCCTCTTAATCTCCATTTTACAGATAAGGGAACTGAGGGACAGAGAAGTAAAGAGATTTGTCCAAGGTCACACAGCAGATGGGTGGCATCAATATAAATAAGTAGAATTATAGATATATACATATATATATGTAAGTTCTGTGGGGAGGCGAGGTGGGGGGAAGAGCAAAGGGAGCGAGTAGAGGTGATGTAGAAGGGTGGGGTTGCTGAGGATAAGGGGGCTTAGTCTGGGAAGGCCTCTTGGAGGATGTGCGCCTTCAGTGGGGCTTTGAAGGGGGGAAGAGTGATTGATGGATTTGAGGATAAGATAATCAACTCCCACATGGGGCTTATATTCTAAGTAGAAGGACCACAGGTATTGAATTCCCATTTTGCTGATAAGGGAACTGAGTCTCAGAAAAGTTGAGTAACTTTCCCAAGATCACTCAGCGAGTAAGTCGTGGCACTGGGTTAGACTCCAGTTCCTCCGACTCCCAGGCTCATGTTCATACCACTAGGCAATGCTGCTTAATGTGGGTTATTCACCCCACCCTCAGGCCCACAGCACAGATGTATGTATCTATTTTTTTTTAATGTCTGTCTCTCCCTCTAGATTGTAAACTCCTTATGGGCAGAGAACTTGTCTACTAACTCAGTTGTATTGTACTCTCCCAAGTCATTTGTACAGTAATCCTCACACAGTAAGAACCCAATAAATCCCCTCTAGACTGTAAACCTGGTGTGGGCAGGGATTGTCTCTATTGCTGCATTGTACTTTCCAAGTGCTTTGTTCAGTGCCCTGCACACAATAAGTGCTCAATAAATACGATGGAATGAGTGAATAGGTATCTACCGCAGGGCTTAGGACACCACCTGACACATAGCAAGCACTTAACAAATGCCATAAAAAATAAATACCATTTACTGATTCACTGGAAGGCTACAATGCCATAGAGTGCTAAAGTTTAAAAATCCAAATGTATGGGTGATGCAGAAGAGAGAGGGGGTAGAGAAAATGAGGGGTTAGTTGGGGAAGGCCTCTTAAAGGAAGTGTGATTTCAATAAGGCTTTGAAGGCTGAGGGAGTGGTGATCTGTTGGCTACCAAACGGGGAGTTCCAGGCCGGAGAGAGGGTGTGTGCAAGGGACTGGCAGAGAGATAGATGGTATTGACGTAAAGTGAATAGGTTGGTATTAGAGAAGCGAAGTGTAAGGATTGGGTTGAAGTGGGAAATCAGTGAGGTGAGGTAGGAGGGAGTGAGCCAACTGAGGGCCTTAAAGTTGATGGTAAAGGAGTTTCTGCTTGATGCAAATGTGGATGGGGAGCCACTGAAGGTTTGGGAGGATTGAGGAGATATGGACTGAATGATTTCTCAGAAAAATGCTCTGGGGCAGCAGAGTGAAGCATGGACTGAAGAGGGGAGAAACAGGAGGTAAGGAGATCAGAGAGGAGGCCGATGCAGTGGTCAAGGGAGAATAAGATAAGGGGTTGGATCAGCTTTGGAGCAGTTCTGATGGAGAGGAAAGGGTAGACTTTAGCAATGTTGTGAAGGTAGAACCAATGGAATTTGGTTTCAGAATGAATATGTGTGTTGAATGAGCGATAAGTTGAAGATAATGCCAAAGTCACCGGCTTGTGAGACAGGGAGGTTGATGCTGCTGTCTACAGCGATGCGAAAGTCAAGGGAAGGAAAGGATTTGGGTGGAGAGCTGAGGAGTCCTGTTTTAGACAGGTTAAATATGAGGTTGTTGGCAGGACAGCCAAATAAAGAGGTCCTGAAGACAGGAGGAAATGCTAGACGAAACGTCTGGGCTGGGCTGGAAAGATTTGGGAATCTTTCAGTGAAGAGCTGGTAGGAAAAACCATGGGAGCAAATGAGTTCTGCAAGGAAATGAGTGCAGATGGGGAATAGAAGGGGATCCAGAACTGAACCTTGAGGGACTCCAACAGTGAGAGGGTGTGAGGACAGGGAAGGAGCAAGGGAAACTGACTGAGAAGGTGTGGCCAGAGGGATGGGAGGAGAACCAGGAGAGGAGATGGTCAGTGAAGCCAAGGTTAGATAATTGTTTCCAGGAGAAGGGGGTGGTCAGTGATTTCAGAGGCAGCTGAGAGGTCAAGGAGAATTAGGATGAAGTAGAGACCATTGGATTTAGATAATGTTGATGCCCTGTTAATTGCAATTTTGGTATTCACTGAGTGTTTACTATGTGCTAAACACGAGGGTAGATACAAGATAATAAGGTGACACCCAAACCCTTCACCACAGAGAGCAGGGATTTTATCTTAATTTACGGGTGAGGCAACTGGGATTCAGAGAGATCAAATGACTTGCCCAAGTTTATACTACAGACCAGTGTCAGAGTTGGGTATGGAACCATGATCCCCTGACTACCAGCCCTGGACTCTTTCCACTAAGCCACACTGCCTTCCTTCACTGGGGGAAAGGCTGCCAAGAAGACTCTCAAGGTGAACTTTTCCCAGACCAAGACAATGGAGAAGTGTCAGCCTGATTATCCTAGACAAAACTCACCCTGAAACTGGAATGGTTCTTCTGCCCAAAGGATTAGCCCTCATGGACAAAGGGTCAGTGATTCATGACTCATTGAAGGAGAAATACTTTTCTGTCAGTGACAGGGCCTGGAGATCTTCTCAAGTTTCAGTTTCCAGGTTTGCATTTGACCGTGAATAGTCTGTGAAAATGAAGGTTTATTACACATCATTCTTAATAAACACTTTGAATATATAAAACAGTGTGCAAGGGAGAAAGTAAAAATGACTCGTAGGACTTCAAACTAGCTGCTGATGCAGTCTCCAAGCTGAACCAGTGGCCACGTCCCGCCGTCTCGAAGTGTGGAAGCAGCATGTAGGATTGAGGCTTGCTTTAGGGCCTCCCTGGGAATGGTTTAAAGGGTGGGCATCCTGTGGTATTGTGGTTGGCAATAGTATTTTGGGCTGTGCAGACCACTGGGCTTATGCCAGGGACCCATCGCTCATGTCCTGGGTTTGAGCCATAGGGCCGGGATTCTCCTGGCTAGGATCCATCTGCAGTGGGCCAGGGCCAGGCAGGCGCCAGTGGGCATGCCATAGGACAGGAAACCAGGACTATCCAGGGGCAGTGTATGAAGTGGTCAGAGGAACTGGTCCTGCATTTAATGGGAGATGGGGGGTGGTGGGGGACCTGAGGTGCCGGGGAGAGCTCCACAGCTAAGGAGCAGGACAGGGAAAGAGAGCTTGAGGACAGATAGAGCTGAATGTGGCTTGGAGGGCGGGGGATGATAATGTGGGGTGATAATAATAACAATAATAATTATGGTATTTGTTAAGTGCTTACTAAATGCCAGGCACTGTTCTAAGAGTTGGGATGCATAGAAGCAAATCGGGTTGGACATAGTCCCTGTCCCACGTGGGGCTCGCAGTCTCAGTCCCCATTTTACAGTTGAGGTAACTGAAGCACAGAGAAGTGAAGTGACTTGCCCCAGGTCACACAGCAGACAAGTGGCAGGCCGGGATTAGAACCCATGACCTTCTGACTCCCAGGCCCATGCTCTATCCATTATGCCATGCTGCTTCTCATGTGTCCTGGGGGAGGGCCCAGGTGATGATGCTGTAATCAGAGTCCCTTCCCTTTCCCATCTCTCCCCATCCTCACTTTACAGGAGAGAACCCAGGCTTTGCTAAGATTCTGTCCATTTGCATTTAAACCCGGTGTCTGTTGGTGGTACCAGTCAGAATCTGAGGTCACTCAGACCAGAGCAACTGACATGTTCACTAGTGAGCAGCCTGAACTTGGAGACTGATCGACAGAGCGGCAGTTTTGGTGCAGAAAAGAGGATAGGACAGCACGGGTCAGGACAGGACAGAAGAAATAAGGGGAAAGGGGAGAAAGGGAGGGGAGAGGAGGGCAGGCCCATGGGGTCCAGGGAGAGCAGGGGAGGACAGGACAGACCAGAGAGGAGAAAGGGAGACAGGCAGGGGAAGGGGGTGGCAGTGTGAATGAGGGAAGGGGAGGGGTGTAGGTACTAGGAGCGGGAGGAGAGGAGCAGTATTGTGGATGGGGAGAGGGCAGTAGGGGGAAGCCAGAAGGCAGGGAAGGCTAGTGGCAAATAACCAACCAAATCAGGTTCTGTAAAGAGGGCTATCCTTCCACAGGACTCACAGACGCTGGACAACCTCCCATCCAGCACCCTGGAGGAATCAGCGAGCCTCGTTGGGCGTCAGCCCTCTCTGGAGCAACCCCAGAGATGTGAGATGTTGGGGAAGGGACTTTTGGGGGGCCAGGGAACATGGGGCAGGGGCAGAGTTGGGGGTGTTTGGAGGGGTGAGGATGATGCCTCACCTCTCCTGTTCTGCCTGCCATCAGGCCCCAGGAAGAAACGTCCGTCCACACCCCACCCATCAACCGGATGGATCCTGATCAGAGGAGCAAGACGCCAGCATCAACGAGAGGATGCAGAAGGGAGTCCACTCGTGCCTCATTCGTCAGGTGAGGGACCAGGGGTCTTGGTGAAGATGAGGGGAGGAATGCATGTCCATGTCCAGAGGCAACACAGAAGTAGGGGAAACACCCAGCGAAGATCAGGCATATAGGATGAGGAGTTGGGACACACAGTTGGGAGGATTTGGGGGAACGTGGGGAGATGGAGCACTGAAATTTCCAAGCTAGGAGAGGAAGCAGGGGCGGTTGCTCTCACTCATACTGATGAGAGCAACAGGAAGCAGCCTGGCAGTTGGTCTCCAACAAAGGTCGCACACCTGCCAACCCGCAGTCATTAGCCTGGGCAGTCTGGGCTGAGAGCTCTTGGATAGTACCATTAACACCTTGCAGTGCTAGTGCTCCAAAGAGATTGTAACAGAGAATGGGAGGATCTGGGAGAAATGAGACAGTGGTGGGGAGAGAAGATAGAGACAGGCCCGGGGGCAGGGCGGCGAGGGATGACTTACTCTCTCATTGCCCCCGTCTGGCTGCTGATCTTAGCAGTTCTGCCTAGGCAGGGAGGTTTGATGGTCCTCGTTGCCGTGTGGCATGCAAAATGCCTACTTAGTCTGTGAGCCCCTTAGAAGACACAGACTGTGCGGGAACTGATTACCTTATATCTACTCTGGCGTTTAATACAGTGCTTGAACATAGCAAGTGCTTAACAAATACCACCATTATTATTTTACAAGACCGCAGTTCATGATGTTCCATATTTTATGGTATTTGTTAAGTACTTACTATGTGCCAGGCATTGTACTAAGAGCTGGAGTAAATATAATCTAAGGTTGGACACCATCCCTACGTAGGGCTCACAATCTTAATCCCCATTTTACAGATGAAAAGTCACACAGCAGGCATGCAGCAGAGCCAGGATTAGAACACAGGCCCTTCTTAACTCTTAGGCCCATGCTCTATCCACTAGGCCATGCTGCTTCTCATTGTTCCCAGAGAATCAAATCCTGGCTCTCCCTATGGAAACACCACCCAATTTTCCATTTCACATTGACAGCACCCAACAATCACCAGAGAAAAATACAAGTCTCTTGGGTCTGGAAATATGTAATGCCTTATTATTATCATCATTATTACTCTTGTGGTATTTATTACCTATTTATTAACTATGTGTCAAGCACTGTTCTAAGCAATGGGGTAAATGCAACTCGATCAGGTCAGAAACAGTCCCTGTCCAACATGGGGCTCACGAGCTGAGGAGGAGGGAGAACAGGCATTGAACTCCCAATTTACAGATGAGGAAACTGAGGCACAGAACAGTGAAGTGACTTGCCCAATGTCTCACAGCAAGCAGGTGGCAGAGCCAGGATTAGAATCCAGGCCCTGACCTCTGACTTCCCGGGATGTAAGCTCATTGTGGGTAGGGAACATGTCTCTCGTTATATTGCACACTCTCAAACGCTTGGTGCAGTGCTTTGCACACAGTAAGTACTTAATAAATACAATTGAACGAATGAATGAATCCTAAACACACTGGCCCCCGACATATAATTCCCCTCTCAGTGATCAGGCCCAAGGTAATTAAAACGCTCACTCCTCCATTCTGGGCTGCCACTGTTAGGATGTTCCCCAATGGACCCATTGCAACTCAGTTAGGACAAAGCCCAAATTCCAGAATCAATGTCAAAAAAATAATCCATTCCAGTATCTGACCACATCAGATATCCAGATGATGATAGCAATTTATTGATTTCACCAGAAAGAAAGAATAGCTTATCAACGGTAAAGTTTTATCCCTTCCTGAGTTGAGATGAGCCTGGCCCGAAGTGAACTGAGAGTTTGCCCTGGGTAAGTTCTCTCTGCTATATTTCCAACCTCTGAAACTTATGACCACCTGTATCCCCCAGAACAAAGTTTTCTGACCTAGTTCAGATAGTGATTCCCAACTCAATCCTTCCAGTTCAAGAAATAAGTTAGATCCCTAAGTTCAGAGGGTTCACTGGAACACCTAGCATTACGAGACTGATCAAGTCTTTCATTCTCTCGACAGAAAGGTTTATTGGAACAAAATCGTCACATGTGTATCGCACAATTCCAGATGCTTAGAAATTCCCCATGCTCCATTTCAAACTGACAGTTGATCCATTTAGCTCCATGTTCAGCTAAGTTCCTCATGGTGCCAATTACATCCCTGCCTCCCACACAACCACACAGAGAGAAAAATCCTATGCATTTTCTGAACCCTGAAACTCCTTGCCCACGGTGGGACACGGTAGCCATCTGGAGGGAGAGGGCACCGTTCCCCTCTCTCTCAACAGTGCCTGGAGACACGACCACCCTGCTCTGTTTGACTTGTTTCCAGCAGGTAATTTGATTTAGTGCTTCCAGGCTGAGAGCTGTTAACCTGCCCATCCATACAGGCGGCACCATTGCAGTGACCCAGCACATCCATGGGGCTGGGTGATGGGGCTGATCTCTTTCTCCCTACCTGGAGTCCTCTGTCACAAGCGCTGTTGTTCCAGGCATCATCCTGGGTCTCCCTCTCTAATGTCACCGTCCACCTTGCCAGGCAATCGCCCGAGGACCAACATTGCCACCTGGAACCCCCAGCCTGGGATCAGGAGGATAAATTGGCTGCGGAGACCAGAGGAAGCGGACCCTCGTCCCGAGCTCCCTCAAGGGATACCTACCATGAGGGAGAACTATGAGGCCTTCGTGCAGCTGATGGGTATGCTGCGGGGCCCAGGGAGATTCACCCCTTCCAGAGCGCCCACTCTCCACCCGAGGAAGCTGACATGGGAGGGCAGGCGGGACAGAGAGCGTTACCTAGCATATTCCAGAAAGGGAAGATGTGGGGAGCCCCTCCCTTCCTGACCAGCCCAGCTAAACTGAGCCCCCATCTCTCCCCACCACAGAAGATCCGGTGGTGCAGAGGTTTCTGAAGATGGACAAATATCTCCTGATGTCAGATAAGGTGGGTGTGACCATATCACCATCCTTCCTTCCACCGGTCACCGTCCCAACCCTCCTACCTGGTCTTTGCACTATCCGTCTATGGCTCCCTTCTCTTCCCTAGTCTCTCCCCACGCCCCGACCCCTGGTGGTGTGCAAACCCCAGCGATTTCCCCTCCACCCCAGATTCCCCTCAACCTCAAACCTCCTGCCCCGGGCTCGCTTTCTGCCCAAAACTCTGGAGTCCCCAGATACCCTGGGAACCGGCCCTTCAGGCTCCTGACCCCACACTGCCTTCCTATGGCCCATGGGCCCTGACCCCTCCCCTCTCCTGGTTGCAGTACATGCTGGCGATGGTCGTTGCCTACTTCATCCGTGCTGGCCGACCAAAACATCAATATAAGCGGTTCCATTTCTTCTTGGCCCTGTGAGTCGATTCCTGCCTCCTCTTCCCCAGCGTGGGTCCCGGGGGTGGATAATGCTCTGCCATCAGCCACTACCATGGGAGCGGGGAAGGGGATGACAGGGTCTGGGGCTCCTTCCTGTCCCCCAGAAACTTTTCCACTAAGCATCCCTGAGGGCACTGTGTGGTCTCCTGGGACATGCCCCAGCAGAGCTCCCCAGCACCCCACCCTTAGTAGCCCCCAGGAGGGTGGTGATGTCCCATTCAGGGTTCTGGCACCAGGCTACCATGCTGTGCCAGCCCTTCGACCTGGGCACTCCCCACAAGGTCGGCAGCGGGTTGCCAAGGGAGGAGGATATGGCCATGTGGGGCTAGCCAGGCTGTAATGAAGGAAGAAGGGGGCCGGGGCCCTGGCTCCTAGGCCCACAGCCCCCTTCTGGACACAGTTACCTGGCGAATGACTTGGAGCAGAATGTGTTGGTCATGAAGAAGGCTTTGTTACCATTCGCTTTCGGGCACAAAGTGAAAGCGCAGGAGCGCATCATCTTCCATCGTCTGCGGCTGCAGTTCTTGGAGGCCATAGGCGGCGATGCACGGGTGTCGCCCGAAGAGTGTGAGGAGGTGGGGCTGTTTCAGGGCCCGGCAGGGGACCCCGGGAGTGGGGAGACTCCTGGGAGAGAAGAGGGCTGGGAGGGAGGCTGGGGACTAGGCGACCAGGATGGGGTTCTGTTCCCGGTTCACTGTCCGATGACCCATCCCCAACCCCATGTGACATCTTACATCCCCATCCCTCACCTGGAGCCAGTCTCCCACCAACTGCCCCCCGCCCCTGGTGATACTTCCTCCACAGATCATGGCTCTGGACCCCTTCTACTGGGCCTGGAGTCGGGACCGCGTCCTGTGCAGTATTCCGGTCAGCTGGTGGAACGAAGACAACATAGTCGGGTATGGCGTCACAGAGAATCTGAGGCTCAGATGGGCAGCTGCCCAAGCAGTATTAGGGCAATGCCCCCTTGGTGCCCTCCACCCCACCCATCCCCAACTGCCCTGTCTGTCAGGGGAACAGCCCCAGCCACGGAGAACAGTCTGTCGACAGAGTTTGGAGGTCCCATCCCAGCAGCCCCTGCCCACGCTCTATGACTTGGCCAGAATCCCAGTTTGAGGTTGAGGCACTGGGATGTGGCATCCCCTTCAATGACCTGAAAGAGGGGAGGGGAGATGTTTTCTTAATTCCCAGGAGGGCGATGGATGGTCGGCGTCAGGGAGAGACTATTCATCCCTAGGATGCCTTCAGCCTCCCCTGCCTTGTGTCCCCAGCAGCTACAGGAAAGTTAGGGGCCGGCAGGAACAGATGTGGGCCTGGCAGCAAAGGAATGGACAGTGGGCCTAGGTGTGATGGGAGAGGAGGGAAAGGGGAGTTGGCAGGTTGCTAGGGGCCATAATGGGAGACCCATTCCATGTGATGGAATGAGAGAGGAGGAGCAGTCCAAGTGAGGGAAGGATGCGGGGGCTTGTGGGATAGTGGGACTGGGTCCGGGGTTGTGAGACGGTGGGTTTGGAGGCCCCTTTTCCACCACCCCCTCCCACCAATCAAACCCTTTGTGCCCTGAACATTGGCTGTCCTCCCCCCCAGCTGCCCCCCCCCACACCCACGCACCACCCATGGCAGGACAGTGAGCAGCATCCAAACTTGGCCCTGGATCCAGGAGTCCCCAGGGGCAGTTGGTGGAGAGAAACTGATCATTTCCCTCCTCCCATCCCCCCCCACCCCCACCCCCCAACAGTATTTGATTGGTGGACACATCTGCCTATCTTCCTTCTGAGCTGCAACTCCTGGAGTTGACATAATAATATGGGGGAGGGGGGCGGCGGAGAGGATGTCAGCATGTGTGGTGGGGAAAATCCACCTGGAAGTTGCCCTGAGTTTTGTGGTCAGGTATCAGGACTCGATACCCGACCTGGGAGTGACCCTATATCCAAACTGTGTTAGGAAAACTCCCATTCCCGGACTGGCCCCTGCAGTGGCATTGACCGGAAGTTTGCAAACTCTTTTTGTCTGCTGCTGCATGTTCAGTTATGCAGTGAATGACTGATACTGAGCGACTTTCCAGAGTATGCTGCCAAAGACTGAAAATTATTAGTCCAACTCAATTCAGACTAATAATGGAAAATGAGACAGGGATTCTTTTAGAAGGCCCCTAACTACTGACTCTGAGTTGAAAATGCTTAGAAAGCTACAGAACGATTTGTTATGTGTTGTTTTTTTTTCTCTTCAGAAACACTGAGTAACTCTAATTTTGCCTGGAAGGACATCATCTTCAACTTCTTCTTTGTTAATTTTAGTAAAGATTCAGCAAGTTTAAACTAGAAAACACCGGCTCCGTTTGCAACACAATTTTTAATGTTGTGGTGGAAGTTTTGTTCAACAATAAAAGAAGTCATTAAATTTTAAGATTTTCACATTATTAACTCTTCTGAACCCCCCCATGCGCCGGCCCCCATCAACTCATTCCCATCCAATTCCCACCATCCCCTTCTTCCCTGCACCACCCCCTCCAGCTTTAGACAAGTGTGGCCCTTCACACCTTACCAAAGCACTTTCCCCCTCCTTTCTTCCTTCACTGATCACCATCTTCAGCCATCCAATGGCTTCTTCCCAGCTGCTTTCAAACATGCTCATGTATCCCCTATCTTAAAAAACCTCCTACCTGGACCTCACCGCTCCCTCCATTTATCACCACATCTCCCTCCTTCATTCCTCCCCAAACTACTTGAGAGAGAGAGAGAGAGAGAGAGAGAGTTTACACCTACTGCCTCCTCTTCCTTTCCTCCAATTTTCTCCTTGAACCCTCCCATTTGGCTTTTGCCTGCTCCACTTTGTGAAAACTGCCCTCTCCAAGGCAACCAATGACTTGCCATATTCAAAGACCTCTACTCCACCTTAATCCTCTTCATCCTTTATGGACTACCCCCTTTTCCTGGAAACCTTGGCTTCACTGACACCATCTTTTCCTGGTTCTTCTATCTCTGTGGCCACTCAGTCTCTCTTGCTGGCTCCTTCTCTACCTCCAACCCCCTAACTGGGGGAGTCATTCAAGGTTCAGTTCTGGTTTCCCTTCTAGTCTCCATCCACACCCATCTCCTTGGAGGACTCATTTGCTCCCATGGCTTCAACTAACATATCTAAGTGGATGATTCCCAAATCTATCTCTCCAGCCCTGCTGCTCTCCTTCTCTGCAGTTTCACGTTTTCCCTGCCTCCAGGACATCTCTAGCTGGATGTGTTGCTGACACCACAAATTTAACATGTCCAAAACTAAACAGTGCTTGACGCATAGTTAATAAGTAGGTAATAAATACCACAAGAGTAATAATGATGATAATAATAAGGCATTACATATTGCCAGACCAAAGAGACATATAACAGGATCATTATTTATAGAATGCCCACTTGTTGCAGTGGAAAGCACAGAATAAAGAAAAGACTTTACACAAAGAAAGGACAAGCTTTAATGAAACTACAACTAGAGTGGGACACATTAATAATTGAGAGTAAGCATATAAGTGAGTGCTGAGGAAAGAATGAATAGGTCTGTCAATCCTGGAGTGGACTTAGGTTGTTGGGCGATTAATCAGGTAAGGTTTGTTGGAGACGGTGGAATTCTGAGGACTTTGAATTGGGAAGCCAGTTGAAGATATTGTCATGCATTTCTCTCTAACAGTGAAGACCAAAACGAGACACCCCCTCTCCCCAAACCTACAGGCGTACCCATTCCTTGCCTTGTCTTATGCTGTTGAGTCATTCCCAACCCATTGAGACACCTTGGACACATCCCTCCTAGAATGGCCCACCTCCATTTGCAGCTGTTCTGGTAATGTATCCATAGAGTTTTCTTGGTAAAAATACAGAAGTGGTTTAACATTGTCTCCTTCCATGCAGTAAACATGAGTCTCTGCTCTTAACTCTCACCCATTCCACTGCTACCCAGCACAGGGGAGTCTTGACTTGTAGCAGATTGCCTTCCGCTCACTAGCCACTGGTCAAGCTAGGAATGGAATGAGTATGTCTCTGCTTAACTCTCCCTCCCATAGTAGAGACTGGTAGAGTACTGGAAACTTTCTGGGAGCAACTCTGAGAGGGCGACACATTCCTTACACATATGTAAATAGCATGCAACCCAGGTAGGGATGTTAGTATTCAGAAACAGCAGTGACTGATGTTCTTAGCCTAGCTGATCCTTCAAGGTTGCCCTCTGGATGAGTCTGTCTTCTCGGAATGAAAGGGAAAAGAATCAGAAAAGTGGGTTTTTTTCTCCAGGGATGATACTGGCTCATTTTTCTCTGTACTGAACTAGGCTGGTTGTTGCTGGTGATGGGTGGGTTGGGTGGTGATGGAGGGGACTGGTTGTTAAACTCACTATGATCCTGTGGAGGGGAAAGCAAGCTGGTGGGGGCCTGTGAGAGCAGAACGAGCTGTAAGCAAGAATGATACTGGGGCTCCAGATCCTGACAAGTGGGTGGAGGTCCAGTTTCTTAGGAAGGGGTCCAGATTAATTGGGAAGTCTTGCGAGTCAATCCATCAGTCAATCATATTTACTGAGCACTTGCTGTGGGCAGAGCACTGCAGTAAGCTCTTGGGAGAGTACAATATAAAAGACTTGTTAGGCACATTTCCTGCCCGCAACGAGTCCTTCCCTTGCTTCTGATCCAACCAGTGGGATTCCAGGAGACTGGGAAAACAACCCTTTCACATGTTCTGGTGGAGTTTCTGGAACAGGATAGAAGCAGCTCTCATATAGGTTGGAAAGAAAAAGGAAGAGATCGGGAACCTCCCCTACAACTTTCAGCATCCATGACATCTCTGGATTGGAAGATGGGAAAATCCTTTCTACTGCATCCCGGAAGGTCCCATTCCAAAGCATTTGGCTTTGAATGGACAGCGGAATTGATGGCAGCAGGTGTTTAGACAAGTCTGCTGAGGGCAGACTTAGCCTCCGTGTTTCATCAGTCCTGCCAAGACCATAGCTCACTGACTGTCCATGAGCCTAGAGAAGTGGGAAGAAAGAATAATTATTCTTGACTGAAGGAAAGTAGATTAAGTGCTGAGGCCAGGCAGTCAAGACCTACCTAGAGAGACCATTCAAACCATTTAGCTCACTGTAGTATACACCTCTAATTCTCCTGTAAGTAGGTGACCCAACACAAGTGTGAAAGGGAGTTGTGCTAAATCATGGGATAGGGCAAAAGATCATCCCTGGTGTTCACCGTCAACAGAGAGCACATAAGAAGTGCTTATTATTATTATTATTATTAGTTTTCCTAAGGGTGTACAGGCACTCAGAAACAAAAGAAATGGCTGACCATCTGGCCTCTATCACCTGGAAGGGTTTTTGTGATTTTAAAGGGTCCATCTAAAATTGATGAAGGTTGTGCATCTCATAATCATTTCTTCACTTGTAAAAGTCAAAAGCACAGAAAAAATTAATCGGGTAGGCAAAGAGATGATTGACGTTAAAATTTCTTCCCATCATGTATTTCCTTTTACCCGGCTGTAATCTAGATCTGATGTTGTCACTTATACTGGTGGGGGGAGGGGGTGGTTAGTGACTGCAAAGCCAGCATAGATGTATTTAAAGGGGTTAGTCAGAACCCTTTCCTAATAGAAATCATATGTTGAGCCTTTGTCATTGATCTGAATACTCCCCTCTGTTATATTTCCCAGCATGATGGCTGGTTGGATGGTGAGGGAGGGGTGGATTCAGGAGATAGGAAAAAAGAACTATCAGGATTTGGTAATTGATTGAATATGTGGCCTGAAAGAGAGGAGTCAAGTGTAATGTTAAAATTGAGGGCTTAAGAAACAGGGAAAATGGTTGTGTGGTTAACAATGATGGGAAAGTTAAGAAGACAGAGAATTGGGTGAGGAAAATGAGGATTATGGGAGGCCAACAGTTTCAAGGGATCCCCAATCCAGGTCACCTCATCTTCTGAGCAGAGCCATGTAAAGATAAATAGGGTTGGCTTGGACACTCCTGGTGTTCAGAAAATGTGTTGTGATTTCCACAAGGACCATCCCACCCAGGACATGGCCACCTGAATGCCAGGAAGAGTGATGGTTCATTCATTCATTCATTCTTTCATTCCATAGTATTTATTGCGTGCTTACTATGTGCAGAGCACTGTACTAAGCACTTGGCATGTACAATTCGGCAACAGATAGAGACAATCCCTGCCCAGTGACCGGCTCACAGTCTAATCGGGGGAGACAGACAGCAGAGCAAAACAAGACAACATTATCATGATAAATAGAAACAAGGGGATGTAAACCTCATTAACAAAATAAATAGGGTAATAAATAATATATACAAAAGAGCACAGTGCTGAGGGGAAGGGAAGTGGGAAGGGGGAGGAGCAAATGGGGAGGGGAGGGGATGGGGAGCAGAGGGAAAGGGGGCTCAGCTGAGGGGAAGGGAAAGGGGAAGGAGGAGGAGCAGAGGGTGGAGGGAGAGCAGAGGGTAAAGGGGGGGCTCAATCTGGGAGGTGAGCTCTCAGTAGGGCTTTGAAGAGGGGAAGAGAGTTAGTTTGGCGGATGTGAGGAGGGAGGGCCTGTCTCAATGCCGGCAGGCTATGCACTGTAGTTGTTTAGCTAGAAGTGTTGAAGACTTGCTTTCAACCATCCACACTCTTTCCTTTGATTCACCAGTCCCCTCTCAAGACCTTCTTTACTAGTCCCAAAGGCCTGATCTTTAACCCCCAGATTTGGGCCACACACACACACACACACACACACACACACACACACACACACTCACACACACTAAGCAATAACCTGAGAAGATCCACAACATCATCCTATCATAGAGCGCATAAGGTTGGGAAGGGAACCCTTCTCTGAGAAAGGGAGAACCGAGAAATAGAGTTAGTAGAGTGAACTTCAGTTTTAAAATGGGTTTTCTCCATTCCAAAGATGCAATTAAACGTTATAGAGCAGGTTTGCAGGTCTCTGATACAAAAAGAAGCATTGTTCAGAAAAATTCACCTAACCATTCATTCAGTCGTACAGAGCATATACTGTGTGCAGAACACTGCACTAAGCATTTGGAAGAGTATAATACAGCAATAAATAGACACAATCCCTGCCCACCATCAGCTTACAGTCTGGGGGAGGAGGGGAGAGAGATACTGATATAAATAAATAAATTACAGATATGTAAGTAAGTGTTGCGGGCCTGGGAGGGGGAATGAACAAAAGGAGAAAGTCAGGGTGATGCAGAAGGGAGTGGGAGAAGTGGAAAGGGGGTCAGGGAAGGCTTCTTGGAGGAGATGTGCCTTCAATAAGGCCTTGATTGGGGGAAGAGCAATTGTCTGTCAGATTTGAGGAGGGAGGGCGTTCCAGGCCAGAGGCAGGATGTCAGCAAGGGGTCCACGGTGAGATAGGTGAGATCGAGGCACAGTAAAAAGGTTAGAAATAGAGGAGAGAAGTGTGTGGGCTGGGTTGTAGTAGGAGAGTAGTGAGATGAGGTAAGAGGGGGCAAGGTGGTCGAGTGCTTTAAAGCCAGTGGTGAGGAGTTTTTGATGTGGATGTGGATGGGCAGCCACTGGAGTTTTTTGAGGAGTGGGGAGGCATTTCCTGAACATTCTTGAAGAAAAATGATCCAGGCAGCAGAATGAAGTATGGACTCGTGTGGGAAGAGATAGGAGGCTAGGCGGTCAGCAAGCAGCCAATGCAGTAATCCAAGTGGGATAGCATAAGTGCTTGGGAAAGCACTATGGCCTGGTGGATAGAGCACAGGCATGGAAGTCAGAAGGACCCGGGTTCTAATCCTGGACCTACCACATGCCTGCTGCGTGACCTTGGGCAAGTCACTTCACTTCTCTGTGACTCACTTGTATCAGATGTTTCACTCCCTCCTCAAAACCCTATCCCCCTGCCTCCACTATCTCTTGCCCCTAGTGACCTGGACACATACTTTATTGAGAAAAGTGAAACCATCATGTGTGGTCTCCCTGAACTCTTCCTCTCTCCTTTCCAGTCCCTCTGTCCTTCTGAAACTCTGTAATCTGTAAAATGGAGATTAAGACTGTGGGCTTCATGTCAGGCAGGGACTGTGTCCAACCCGATTAGCTTGTAACTACCCCAGTGCCTAGAACAATGTCTGGCACATAGTAAGTGCTTAACGAATACTATTTAAAATAAAATAATGTGGCAGCAGTTTGGATGGAGGGGAAAGGACAGATTTTAGTGATGTTATGAAGGTTGAACAGACAGGATTTGAGACAGATTGAATATATGGGTTGAATGAGAGAGATGAGGTGTGGATAATGCCAAAGTTACAGACTTCTGAGACAGGGAGAATGGTAGCGCTGTTTCCAATGATGGAAGAGTCATGGGAGGATGATGGGAGGACGGTGTGGGTGGGAAGAGTAGGAATTCTGTTTTGGACATGTTAAATTGGTGGTAATGGGAGGACATCCAAGTAGACCTGAGCTGAGGTAGGAGGAAATGCAAGGCTACGGAGAAGGCGAGAGGTCAGGGCTGGAGATATAGATTTGGGAATCATCTGTATAGAGGTGGTATTTGAAGCCAGGGGAGTGAATGAGCTCTCCAAGTGAGTGGGTGTATATGGACAATAAAAGGGGACTCAGAACTGAACCCTGAGGAACTCCCACCATTAGTGGGTGAGAGACAGAAGGGGAGCCTGTGAAAAAGACAGAGAATGAATGGCCAGAGAGAGAAGAGGAGAACCAGGAGAGGACAGTGTCAGTGAATCCAAAGTTGGATAATGTTTCAAGGAGAAGAGGTGGTCGACAGTGTAGAAGGCAGCTGACCGGTCAAGGAACATTAGGATGAAGCAGAGGCTGTTGGATTTTTCAAGAAGGAGATCATTTGTGAGCTTTGAAAGGGCGGGTTCTCTGAAGTGAAAGGGGTGGAAGCCAGATTGGAGGGGGTCAAGGAGAGAATCGGCGGAGAGGAAGTTGAGACAGTGTATGTGGACAAATCGCTCCAGGACTTTGGAGAGGAATGGTAGGAGAGAGATGGGGGCGATAACTGGAGGGGCCCATGGGGTCAATGGAGGGGTTTTTTTAAAATAGGGGAGACATGAGCATGTTTGAAAATAATGGGGAAGAATCCATTGTCTAGTGAACAGTTGAAGATGGGAGTCAGGGAGCTAAGAAGGGAGGGAGCAAAGGCTTTTATAAAGGTGCACAGAAATGAGGTCAGAGGCACAGATGGAGAGGGCCAATTTTGTGAGGTGGCAGGAGATCCCCTCTTGAGATACTGCTGGGAAAGATGGGAGAGTTTAAGAATGGTCAGAAGAGAGAGGGACTGGAATGGAGAGAGGGAGCATTCAGGGAGACCAGGCATGATGGTTTCAATTTTCTCAATAAAGTATGTGTCCAGGTCACTAGGGGCAAGAGATAGTGGAGGCAGGGGGATGGGGTTTTGAGGAGGGAGTGAAACGTCTGACACAACTGGTGAGGCAAATGGGCATGGGAGTCAATACGGATGGAGAAATAATTTCACCAGACAGAGTTAAAGCTTGCAAGGATGACCTTGAGGTGGAAAAGTTCAACCTGATATCTGGAATTCTGCTAGCACTGCTCTGCGGCTTATGCACAGGCATGAAGGAAGTGGGCTGTGAAGTGATCCACAGCTGTGGGTTAGCAGTACGAGATCAGTGAAGGGAGAGGGGAAATGAGAGAGTTGAATTCAGTAGTGAGGGAGGCATTGAGAGCGTCAATTTGGTCACTGAGGGAGGGTAGTTTGGGTATGGAGACTAAAGGGGGCATGAGAATTTAAGAAAATTGGATGGGGTCGAAAGATTGGAGGTCTCTGCTGGAGAACAGGACAGAATTGCATGGAAGGGGTGTGTGGGAGAGAAGGGAAGCAGTGTGACCAGGTGGATATAGCCCAGTCATGGAAATCAGAAGGACCTGAGGTCTAATGGTGGGTCTGCCGCTTGTCTGCTGTGTGACCTAGGACAAGTCACTTCACTTCTCTGTGCCTCAGTTGCCTCAACCATAAAGTGGGGATTATGACTGAGCCCTGAGTGGGACATGGACTGTGTCCAACCTGATTAGCTTGTTTCTACCCCAGCGCTTAGAACAGTGCCTAACACGTAGTAAGTATTTACCAAATACCCTAAAAAACAGGCAGGTGAGGAGGTTGTGGTCAAAGAGAGGGATTGCAGAGTTGGTGAGGTTTGAAAGTGTACAGTGACAAGAGGTGAGCAGATAGAGTGTGCATCCAAGTTTGTGAGTGGATGAGGTGGGGTGGGGCAGGAGGTCAGTGGAGTTGAGGGATGATATAAAGCATGCAGCAGAAGGGTAACTAAGAACATCCACATATATATTGAAGTCCCCAAGGATTAATGTAGGGATGAAGAAAGAGAGATGGAATGTAAAAAAGAGTTTGGAATGGTTCAAAAAGTTGGAGGTGGGATCAGGGGTGTGTGACTGTGATTAGTATCTGGAGTGGGTGGTAGAGGTGGATGATATGGGTTTCAAAGGAAGGGAAAGAGAGGAATGGGAAGGTGGAATGTTGCAAGAGAGGGATTGGGGAGTGATAAGGAAGCCAACACTTCCCCTTTTCCCAGTGGGTCTGGGGGAGTGGGAGAAGATGAGAAAGTGGCAAGGGAGAGAGTGTCAGTTAGGGAGAGCCAGGTTTCAGTGATGGCAAGGAGTAGTAGTAATTGGGTCAGGAACAGGTCAAGGATGAAGGGAAGCTTTCCCATACTGTAGTGGAGATTCCACAGGCTGCTGGAGTGGGAAGCTGGGGTGGGGTTGGGGGCGCAACGTGAAGGATGGGGAGGGGTTGTATGGGAGTGAATTGATGGGGGGTCGACGCAGGGGAAAGGGGATAAGGGGTAGCACTGGGGCAGGATAACAGGGATGGGGTTGGAGGAGGGGTCTGGGGGTAGTGCAAGGGGTGGGAAGTGGTTGGTGAAAGGGAACAAGGAGGGTGCTGGGGAGGAAGAACAGAGATAGAACTGATCAGTGGTATTTATTGAGCACTTACTGTGTTTAGAGCACTTCACCAAGAACTTGAGAGAGTACAATATAACAGAGTTGGTAGACACATTCCCTGCCCACAACAAACTTACAGTCCAGAGGGGTCATCCTTTATTCCATCTTATGCGCATACCAGGAGAGTGTGAGGGGAGGTGTAACTGTGAACAACCAGTAGAGTTATGCCAGCCAGAATTATCCTTAATGTCTGGGACCTTTGCTCTGCTTACTTGGAGAAGTGCTGGTGGGATTGCCAGGAATGTTGTCAGACTCAAGGAAAAATCAGTTGCTGCTCAGGAGCAAAAATGACAGGAGACATTCATGAGAAAAATGCAAGATAATGCCAAAATGCTTAGTCAAGAAGGGAAGATGGGAATTTAAAAGATAAAACCACCTCTGGTACTGAAGCAGGACCATAAAAGAGACTCCAACCTAGGGATCTTAATCAGCAGCCTCTTATGGGAGAGGTAGTCTAGTCCCCTGAGCTATGGCTTCCAACAAAACAGCCCTTTAAACATATTAATGTCTACCTCTCCCTCTAGACTGTAAGCTTGTTGTGGGCAGGGAACATGTCTGTTTATCGTGTACTCTTGCAAGAGCTTAGTACAGTGCTCTGCACACAGTAAGTGTTCAATAAATGCAGTTGACTGACTGATTAAAATGTGAAATCTCCTGCTTTGGCTTGGCAGCCGTGATTCTAACTTTTCAGCATGTTCTGAAGCATGTGAGGAGAGGTCATACTGAGCATGCAAGTTCAGTGAGACAGGAGGTAATAATAATAGCAATAATAGTTTTTTATTATCATCATTATTGTTATTATTATGGTACATGTTAAGTGCTTACTATGTGCCTAGCTCTGTTCTAATCACTGGGGTAGATACAAGTTATTCAGGTTGGACAAAGGCCCTGACCCACATTGGGCTCACACTCTTGATCCTCATTTTACAGATGAGGTAACTGAGGCACAGACAAGTTAAGTAATTTGCCCAGGGTCACACAGCAAACATGAGGCAGAGCCAGGATTAGAACCTAGGTCCTTCTGACTCTCTGGCCCATGCTCCCTGTAGAGTTTCCCCAGGCAAAATTGCTATTAATGCTTGAGTTTTCCATCTCTTTAACCATGAGAAGCCCAACTGAATCAGCAGTGCCCATGGGACCACCAGAGATTTTGACAGACTATAGGAGCAACCAGTCGCTTTCTGGGAATAAAAAAAGATGTGTGCCTTTTTCGTTGAACTGGGTCCTTCCTAAGAAAATGCAGCAAAATGATTAGTTGAGAAGAGTTTTGTGGGATCCACAATTCTTCATCCCTATCTCTTCATAGAGGAGGAGATGCCATGTTTCTTTGGTCGGGAATTTTTTGACTGAATTATTTTCAAATCAGGGACACGGGACAGTTGTTTTGCATAGCCAGTTGTTGGGCCAAGACTTGGACAGTCATTTGTGTCTGAAGCAAAGTTATCCTTACCTTGAGTAACTGAAGTGGCTATGTTGGTGGTGTGCTCAAAGGTGAACCTTAATCAGACTAATGTGGAATTTATAGATGCCGCAAAAGTGAACCCAAACTTGGCACACAGAAGTCACACCCAAGGGCCTGTAGAGTCCTGGCTGTAAATGACTCAAGGACTGGGTTAGAACCCTGTGGCACAAAGTTGCTTTTCATAACAGGCTGTATCCCAGAAACTGGGACACCCTTTTTCATGAACAATCATGTGTGTCTGAAGCTATGTTATCCTTATCTCTAGTAACTGCAGAGGCCTTGTCCAGATGACTGCGGCCAGGGCTTTAAAGAACCGTTGATGCTTTCCCGAAGCCGCAAAGTCCACACTGATCCTTTGGATGGACTTTCACGTGTTTCATTCAGTCAGGTCAGTTTGAAATTCTAAATATATAATAGTAATGGCACTTGTTAAGCACTTATTACGTGCAAAACACTGTTCTAAGCACTGAGGGGGAATACAAGGTCATCAGGTTGTCCGGCGTGGAGCTCAGTTTTAATCCCCATTTTCCAGATGAGGTAACTGAGGCACAGAGAAGTTAAGTTACTTGCCCAAAGTCACACAGCTGATAAGTGGCGGAGCTGGCATTAGAACCCATGACCTCTGAATCCCAAGCCCGAGCTCTTTCCACTGAGCCATGCTGCTTCCACTTTAAACGTTTATCGAAATAGAGTTTTCCAGAACAGGACCTAGTCAGAGATTTTCACAACGTCTGCATGAAGCTCAGTTATTTATTTATTTTTATTATAAACTTTTCACCCTATTAGTTTAAGTGATACCAGATTGTCCGCTCGGGTTCACGGGCTCACGGTCTGCTCACATATTTCACAGGGTTGAGGTAACTGAGGCCCTGAGAAGCAAGCTGACTTTCCCAATGTTACACAGCAGAGAAGAGGTGGAGCTGGGACAGTAGTCAGATCCCCTGACTCCCGGGCCTAAACTCATCCTATAAGGCCACGCTGCTTGACCCAGATAGATGGTGAGTTGGTTTTCAATCAGCAGAGATTTTCCCCCCCTATGTCATTTAGGGGCCATTTCCAGGAGCTCTCACTCAGGGCTGTCAATCAATCCATCAATCAATCACATTCATTACTATGTGCAGAGCTTAGGCTTCCTCAAGGCATGGAAGCAACAGAATTTCCTGGGTCGGTGGGTGTTTGACGGGGACTGGGGCAGCCCTTATCCCCCTGCCAAGTGACCTGAGTGCCCCAGCTAAGGAATGGTTTTGCGGGGCTGAGGTAAACATTGCGGAGTGTGCTTTTCGTTTGAGCTGGTGAGTCAGAGGCAGGGTTAGTTTGGGTTAGTAGTGGGGGTTGACAGAAAGAGTTTCCTCTCTTTTGCCCAAACTAGCACCACTCCACACAATGCAGAGTTTCTTTATGGAAACTCAATAGTTTCTATATCAAAGTTCCACTGGTGATTGAAGTTCCCAATGCAAGACATATACTCTAAGATAAGCACCAGTGAATTTTTACTTTGTTCACTGGTCAGGGGTCACAGTCATTGTTCTTTTGTTCCTTCTGGTCATGGTAGAGTCGTGGTGGCTTTTCACGGAGGGATGTACGGCGGAGACTCAGACCCTCCTTTTCCCTGAAGTCAAGTAATGCCATGTTGCCCAAAATTCATGTGGAATCCATTGTCTGCCATAAGTTTTTATCTGTGTCCTGCTCACACAGAGGCCACTACCGTGTTAAGGTAGGCTCACTGAGTCGTAAACGTCCTTAATGTAATCGGGTAATTTGAATTTCTAAATTCACATTGAAAATTTAAAGTTTAGTTTAAATCTAGTTTTGCAAAGATATGTTTTTCTTCTTACAACAGGAGGCATGTTAGAGATGTGGTCACTCTCTTGAAAGAAGCCCAGTTACTTTCTATTCAACAAGACTAAATGTGAAGTGTGTGAGCTCCCACTAGTCTTGAACCCAGGGTTCCTCACCAAGAGGCCACTGACAGTTGCTGACCCTCAGGGTTTCAAGGAATAATAATAATACTAATAAAACTAAAAATTATGGTATATGTTAAGCACTTACTGAATACCATCAGTGTACAAAGTGCTGGGATGGATAGAAGCAAATGGGGTTGGGCAGTCTCTGTCCCACAGCGGGCTCACAGACTTAATCCCCATTTTACTGATGAGGGAAATGAGTCCCGGAGAAGTGAAGTGACTTGCCCAAGGTCGCACAGCAGACAAGTAGCAGATCTGGGATTAGAACCCATGACCTTCTCCCTCCCAAGGCCGTGCTCCATCCACTACACCATGCAGCAGGGTTATTCAGTACAGGTTAGGCACCACTTTTCCTCAATCCAACTAATTTTTTCCCCAAAGGAATGTGCTGGTTCTGGTGTTGTTTTCTGTGGGGTTGATATTGTCTCGAACTAATGTCAATCCTCCATCTATTAACTCGGTCTTTCCACCACAGACATCAATACCAACTGCATTTAATAGAGGTTTGAATGAAACGAGGTACTTTCTTGAAAACTGGGTGTCATCCTAATTGCTTTTCTTGGCAGAATATGGAGCAAAAACTTGGAGAGACCTGAATGAAGCCAAAGTAGTTCACGTGGGAGAAAATTAAGGGTGGACTGTGGGGATTCCCAAAAGACTTTATCCTTTTTCTCCTTCACAAAGAGACCACTGTCATATGAAGAGTGTATTGTCTTCAAGGACCCAAATGCGCTCCATGTAATAAGGTAAATTCAGTTTTCTGAATGTCCATTCACAACTTAGAGCTTAGTTAGAAGACATTTTTACACAATGCTTGTTCTTTTGTTCCTTCTTGTGGTCGGGGATGTGGTGGGGATTTGGGCCTCTGGTCCCTGAAGCCAATTTACGTTGTGTTAACAGAGATTATCGTGGAGTTGTTGGCTCCACAGTGTCTCCGTCCGGGACTCTGCCACACAGTGTCCACTTTGTGGAGGATCATCATCAGGGCTTTAAAGGCCTGAATCTGCTCCCTTCAAGAAGATTCCCCTTTGGGTTGTTTTCTTTTTTCCCCAAAGAAGGACTCATACAGATTGGGATTCTTATGTCACATAACTGAGTTGGCTGTGGTGTTGTGGTTTTCAAAGAAGCTGAAACTCCCTTAGACTAAGGTTGAAAAATTTCCCCCAGAGATATCGCTGGAACGTGCATTCAGACAAGCCTTTACAGACTTGACAGACTTCCTAAAAACAGGGTGGCATCGGGGTGGCTTTTTCCCGGTGGGATGTATGGCAAAGAACTTGTCACATCTTTCGCTACCGTACAGTGACACTGTGTTTCCCAAGATGAATGGGGCATTTGTTCATTAATTGATCCATTCATTCATTCAATCATATTTATTGAGCTCTTACTGTGCGCAGAGCACTGTACTAAGTGATTGGAAAGTACAATTCAGCAATAAAGACAATCCCTGCCCCAACTAGGCTTACTGTCTAGAAGGGGGGAGACAGCCATCCAAAAAAATAAACAGGCATCAATATAAATAAATAGAATTATAGATCTATACACATGAAAATAAGTAAGGAGGCATAGATGTAAATAAATAGAATTATAGACATATGCACATATACATATTTACATAAGTGCTGTGGGGCAGGGAGAGGTGGGGAAGGGCAAAGGGAGCAAGTTGAGGTTATGCAGAAGGGAGGGGCAGCTGAGGAAAAGGTGGGCTTGGTCTGGGAAGGTCTCTTGGAGGAGATGAGCCTTCAGTAGGGCTATGAAGGAAGTGTGATTGGAGGATTTGATGGTGGGCCCCAGCATCAGTGGTTGTCTTCCTCACATGGAGGCCATGGCCACATGCATACAGTCACATAATAATAAGAATGATGGTATCTGTTAAACTCTATGTGCTAGGCACTGTTCTAAGTGCTGGTGTAGATACAAGCTAATCAGGTTGTACACAGTCCCTGTCCCATATAAGTCCCACATTCTTAATCCCCATTTCACAGATGAGGTAACTCAGGCCCAGAGCAGTGAAGTGACTTGCCCAAGGTCACACAGCAGACAAGTGGCAGAGCTGGGATTAGAAGCTAGGACCTTCTGACTCCCAGGCCCATGTTCTAACCACGAGGACTTGCTGCTTCTCATTACTAGAGCCCAGAATGTCCTCCAAGTAGTCAGGTAAGTTTTAATTTCTAAACTTATATGGAAAAATCTGAAATTTTATGAAAATATGTTTTCTCCAACATTTTTCTGCTTTCCACAACCGAAGATATGTTAAAGATCTGGGCAGTCTCTTATATGAAACCTAGTTACTCTCCATTAACTGAGGCTTAATGTGGAGGACATGGGCTCCCACTGGTCTATGTCTTAGAGTTCTTCAAAAAGAAGCCACTGTCAGGTGGTTACCATCAGAGTTTTCCTTTAAGCAGGTTTCTTGGATGTCGGTTTTGGTTTCTTGGATGTCGGGCATATTCCAGGGGCACAGGAAGCCCTGATTCATTCATTCATTCAATAGTATTTATTGAGCGCTTACTATGTGCAGAGCACTGTACTAAGCGCTTGGGATGAACAAGTCGGCAACAGATAGAGACAGTCCCTGCCGTTTGACGGGCTTACAGTCTAATCGGGGGAGACGGACAGACAAGAACAATGGCACTAAACAGCGTCAAGGGGAAGAACATCTCGTAAAAACAATGGCAACTAAATAGAATCAAGGCGATGTACAATTCATTAACAAAATAAACAGGGTAACGAAAATATATACAGTTGAGCAGACGAGTACAGTGCTGTGGGGATGGGAAGGGAGAGGTGGAGGAGCAGAGGGAAAAGGGGAAAATGAGGCTTTAGCTGCGGAGAGGTAAAGGGGGGATGGCAGAGGGAGTAGAGGGGGAAGAGGAGCTCAGTCTGGGAACGCCTCTTGGAGGAGGTGATTTTTAAGTAAGGTTTTGAAGAGGGAAAGAGAATCAGTTTGGCGGAGGTGAGGAGGGAGGGCGTTCCAGGACCGCGGGAGGACGTGACCCAGGGGTCGACGGCAGGATAGGCGAGACCGAGGGACGGCGAGGAGGTGGGCGGCAGAGGAGCGGAGCATGCGGGGTGGGCGGTAGAAAGAGAGAAGGGAGGAGAGGTAGGAAGGGGTAAGGTGATGGAGAGCCTTGAAGCCTAGAGTGAGGAGTTTTTGTTTGGAGCGGAGGTCGATAGGCAACCACTGGAGTTGTTTAAGAAGGGGAGTGACATGCCCAGATCGTTTCTGCAGGAAGATGAGCCGGGCAGCGGAGTGAAGAATAGACCGGAGTAGGGCGAGAGAGGAGGAAGGGAGGTCAGAGAGAAGGCTGACACAGTAGTCTAGCCGGGATATAACGAGAGCCCGTAATAGTAAGGTAGCCATTTGGGTGGAGAGGAAAGGGCGGATCTTGGCGATATTGTAGAGGTGAAACTGGCAGGTCTTGGTAACGGATAGGATGTGTGGGGTGAACGAGAGGGACGAGTCAAGGATGACACCGAGATTGCGGGCCTGCGGGACGGGAAGGATGGTCGTGCCATCCACGGTGATGGAGAAGTCTGGGAGCAGACCGGGCTTGGGAGGGAAGATGAGGAGCTCAGTCTTGCTCATGTTGAGTTTTAGGTGGCGGGCTGACATCCAGGTGGAGACGTCCCGGAGGCAGGAGGAGATGCGAGCCTGAAGGGAGGGGGAGAGGACAGGGGCGGAGATGTAGATCTGCATGTCATCTGCGTCGAGATGGTAGTCAAAGCCGTGAGAGCGGATGAGTTCACCGAGGGAGTGAGTGTAAATGGAGAACAGAAGAGGGCCAAGAACTGACCCTTGAGGAACTCCAACAGTTAAAGGATGGGAGGGGGAGGAGGCTCCAGCGTAGGAGACCGAGAATGATCGGCCAGAGAGGTAAGAGGAGAACCAGGAGAGGACAGAGTCCGTGAAGCCAAGGTGAGATAAGGTATGGAGGAGGAGGGGATGGTCGACAGTGTCAAAGGCAGCAGAGAGGTCAAGGAGGATCAGAATGGAGTAGGAGCCATTGGATTTGGCAAGAAGGAGGTCATGGGTGACCTTAGAGAGAGCAGTCTTGGTAGAGTGGAGGGGACGGAAGCCAGATTGGAGGGGGTCTAGGAGAGAATGGGAGTTAAGGAATTCTAGGCATCGATTGTAGACGACTCGTTCTAAGATTTCCTGGAGCGGAGACAGCCCGGTGCCTGTGACTGAAGATGAGTATAGTGGGATGCACGGTCCTTTATCCCGATATCCTCATATAGATGGTGGTGCCAAGTGTCTACAGGTGGTGTACGTAAGTAATGAATATTCTTCCTCAAATCAGGGAGGTGGTATGGTGGCTTTTCCCAGCGGTGCATTCAACACACACTTCCTCAACCCAAGATATTTATTCCCTAATTCAAATTTCTGAATGTCCATTCACAATTTAAAGCTTTGTTAGAAAACCTTCTTGCACAATGTGTGTTCTCCCTTTTCTTCTCGTGACGTGCAGTGGTTGGGAACTCTGTCCCCTGAAGTCAAGTTACCTTACGTTAACGGAGATTATCGTGGAGTTGGTTGGCTCTGAAATGTCTTCATCCCAGTCTCTGACATGCAAAGGTCCCTGCCAGGAGGATCATATACACAGCTTTAGAGGCCTAAATGCTCTTCCTCAAAGCAGGGAGGCAACACGGTTTCTTCTGACAGTGGGTGTTTGACTGAGAAATGAGCAGCTCTTTTCCCAGAGCCAGGTTCACGGGATAGCCTGGAAGAAGGTGGAGTTTATCAGCACCCACATGTCTTCACATGTCTTTTCCTGCCTTGCCTCACCGGAGGTTTTCTACGTGGCTTTGGTTACACCTTTAAAGATGGAATATTCTTCCTCAAATCGGGGAGGTCTCACAGTCTCTTCGCAAAGCAGGTTATTGGGCAAAGTCTTGGAGAGAGTCAAGAGGCAAGTTATAATAATGTTGGTATTTGTTAAGTGCTTACTATGTGCAGAGCACTGTTCTAAGCGGTGGGGTAGATACAGGGTAATCAGGTTGTCCTACGTGAGGCTCACAGTTAATCCCCATTTTACAGATGAGGTAACTGAGGCACAGAGAAGTTAAGTGACTTGCCCAGAGTCACACAGCTGACAAGTGGCAGAGCCAGGAGTCGAACCCATGACCTCTGACTCCGAAGCCCAGGCTCTTTCCACTGAGCCACACTGCTTCAAGTTATCCCTTTGACGAATAAATGGCATGGCGCTGGTGTTGCTTTCAAAGAAGCTGAACCTCTCCCTGGTGAGTACTTTGATGGATCCCACAAAAAGCACTTCTAACTTTGCACCGACAGATGGCACACCCAACTGCGAGGCTATCAATGACACACAAACGTGGCCAAAACAGTGTGGTGGCTAATCCGTTTCCATGGCACCAGGTACACATGGACACCCCATTTAATGAAGTGAAGAAACGCTGCATCATCCAAGATTAATATGAAATTATTTGACTTCCACAAGTTTTTACCTTGGTCTTCCTCACACAGAGGCCACAACCACATGGATACCGTAATGATACATTAGACTTCAGTACTGTTGACATATTGGGGATGTGTCAAAATATATTTTGACAAAATGGCTTCTTCTTTGTGGAGGATGAATTGCAGCAATCTTTGGAGCCTCTTGCCTGAAAACAAAGTCCTTCCTTGGCACCAATACTACCAGGCAGTTTGTTGTCTATTACGAGTATCTTTCCCACTCTCCTTCCCTCAGAGGCCACTTCCAGGGGCTCACCCTCCTGGCTGTTACAGGCCAAATGGGCTTCCTTGAAACAAGAAAGCAACGTAGTTTCTTTGAGGGGTCATGTGTTTGACAGGGAACTGGAAAGCCCTTATGCAGCTGCCATCTAACCCAGGTGGCCCTGACCACGGTTTACTCTTTTTGGGATCTGCTCTCTCGTCACTGAGGGGAAGATGCATATCTATAGGCCAGTATCGAAGGACTGGGCGAAGATTTGGACAACCTTATCCCCTAAGTCAGGTTATCCTTCCCTTCATTAGCTCGGATGCCTCTGGTGTTCTTATTTCCATAAAACTGAACCTCTGGAGGGGCTGCAGTGGAATTTGATGGATCCCCCAAAATGAACCCCTACCTTTGGGTTTGCAGGGAGGTCATACCCTAGTGCGAAGCTGTAGACGACTCATGGAACTGGCTAAAACTGTGTAGCACTTAATTGGGTTCCAGGGCACCAGGTTCAGCTGAGACATGGACAGGCCTTTGAGTGAAGTAAAGAACCTTGGAAATTAAAGGACCTAACAGTCTACCTCATTTCAGAGATGCAGCATGGTGGCTTTCCAAAGCCAGATTTTGGAAAAAATATTGGACATGGATAGCTCTGGTATTGTTTTTTTTATCGAAGAAATTGAACCTCTCTCGCAGACAGATGGGAAATTTGAGGGATCCCTCAAAATTTACCCCGAGCTTTGCAGACACAGGTGCCTCCCCCAAGTGATTTTGGAAGCACTTTGGCCAAAGCCGAGTTTCTTTTCCCCAGGCCACTGACCATGCAGATGCTCATGGTGGTGTTTCCAGGGGAAACAGTCTTAGACAAAATTGGAATTTCATGGGATGCCACAATTTCAATCCATTCCTCCAAACACAGACGTCACTGCTGACTGCAAGAGAATGAGCCCTAGAAAAGCCAATGTTCTTTCTTCCCTCTGGGTGACATCTTCGTTGCCTTTCATGACAGGACATAGCGCTGAGTCTTAGTCGTGTTTTGGAGGGCAACAAAGCTACTCAGTGTTAATCGAGGTGAAAGTGCAGTTTGTTGGCTCCCTCCCACCAGCCTTCATCCTAGAGTTTGCCACACAAAGCCCCCGACGGGATGATCAACACCAAAGCTTTCCAAGACTGCAGATGCTTTCCCTGAGCAGTGAAGTCCACACTGATTTTTTGGCTTCAGAGACTGAATGTTTTTTCTAATGTTGGGATTTGTTAAGCGTTTACTATGTGCAGAGCACTGTTCTAAGCTCTGGGGTAGATACAGGGTAATCAGGTTGCCCCACGTGAGGCTCACAGTTAATCCCCATTTTACACATGAGGTAACTGAGGCACAGAGAAGTGAAGTGACTTGCCCACAGTCACACAGCTGACAAATGGCAGAGCTGGGAGTCGAACCCATGACCTCTGACTCCAAAGCCCAGGCTTTTTCCACTGAGCCACCCTGCTTCCTTCAAACCTGGGAGGCAGTACAGTGGCTTTCCACGACAGGTAGCTCGGCAAAGTTTTGAATGATGACATGCCTGAAGTCCAGCTATTCCTTCTTCAGATGACTGAGTTGCCTCTGTTGTGGTTGTTGCTTTTAAAGAAGTCGAACCTCAACGACAAAATGTATTTCCTTCAACAGAGGAAGTAACATGGTTTCTTTGACGGAGGGTGTTTTCTCCATGCAGTTGGCACACCCGACTGCAAGGCTCTGAGCAACTCATGGACTTTGTTGAAATAGTGTGACACATGGTTGGTTTTCACGGCACTCCGTACAGCAGAGACCTGGACACACCTTTTAGTGAAGTAAAGAAAGTCTGCGTCATCCGAGATTAATATGAAATTACTTGACTCCCACATGTCTTTGTCCTGGTTTTCCTCACACAGAGGCCACTATTACATGGAGATGGTAACCTCATCCAAGACTTCATTATACTTTGATAGTTCGGGTGTGTGTCTAAATCTATTTTTGCATAACGGCTTCTTCCCTGGGAGGATGTATGGCAGATGTTTGGGGAGCCTATTCCCTGAAAAAAGGTACTTGAGTTTCGCCAGGACTTCAGGGAGTTTGTTATCTACAAGTCTCTTTCCCAGGCTCCATCCATCAGAGGCCACTCCCACGAGCTCACACTCATGGCTGTCTTGGGCCAAATGGGCTTCCTTGAAACATGGAAGCCTCACTTCTTTTCGGGGTATCTGTCTTGTGACAGGAACTTGGAGAGTCCTCATGCTGCAGCCAAGTTTACCTTGGTAAATTGGGTAAGCAGCACAGTTGCATTCCCAAGGAGATTTTTAGGCAAAGACTTGGACAATCCCCTTTCAAAAAAGAAAATGACCTTCCTGCCAGTCACTGTGATGGCTCTGTTATGGTGTTGTTTTCAAAGACACCGAACCTCTATCTTAGATTGATGGGTAATTCAACAGATCCCACAAAATTTACCCCGAACTTTGCAGACACAGGTGTCACTCCCTAGTGCGTGTACAATTAAGACTGTAATGGCTTCTGGATTTTCCCAATAGAGTGTGGCATGTAGTGGCAGCCAATTGCCCCGAGCACGTTGAAGTAATGAAGATTTTTGTGGGGTCCTGAGTTCTTCACCAATGCCTCATCATGCAGGAGATGATGAGTATGAAGATGACATGTGTCTACAGACAGGGATCGAAGGACCGATTAACCTTCGTCCAATCAGGGAGGTGGCACAGCTGCATTGCAAAGCAGGGTTTGGGTCAAAGATTTGGAAAACTGTGCTTGAAGCCACATTATCCTTCTCTTCACAAACTAGAATGGGTCAGGTGGGCTTATTCCCCCAAAACTGAATTCCTGGTGGGCTCCTATAGAATTTTGGGAGCCTCTTGCCTGTTGACCAGGTACTTTACATTGGCAGCGACGTGGACTTTCTCAACGGGATGTAGAGCGGGGTCCTGGCCATGCCTTGGAGGGAAACCAAGCTACTCGGTCTGAATAGAGACGAACGTGCAGTTGATTGGCACTGATCACCTTTTACCCCAGTTATCGCTACACAAAGGCCTCAACCTAATGATCACAACCAGGACTTGGAAGAACCATAGATGCTTTTCCAGAGCAGCGATGTCCACCCCAATTCATGTGTTTAATTTAATCAGGTAAGTTGGAATTTCTAAATTTTTTTGCACAATCTAAACCTGTGTCAAAATATCCTTTTACTATTACCTTCTTTTCCAAAGCATGACAGAGTCAGAGATTTTGGCATTCTTTTTCCTGAAATTCAGTTAGGTTATTTTTATTGTCATGACTTTTTAGTGGTAATCTGTTGAAGCACTTACTACGTGCCCGGAACTGTACTCATCACTGGGGTTGATATAAGATATTTAGTTTGGACGTGTTCCCAGTCCCACTTGGGGCTCACAGTCTAAATCCTATTTCACAGATAAGGTAACTGAGGTCAGAGAAGTGAAGTGACTTGCCCAAGCTCACATATCAGAAAAGAGGCATAGCCGGGATCTGAAGCCAGGCCCAAGCTCTTCCCTTTAGGCCTCGCTGCTTGACCCAGATGACAGGTGAGTTTGTTTTCAATCACTAGAGATTTTCCCAGTCTATGTGACTTTAAGGCCATTTTCAGGAGCTCTCACTCAGGACTACCTAGGACTGAATGTATTTCCTTGGAGCAAGGGAGCGTGATGATTTTCTTGATTGTTGGGCATATGAAAAGACCTTAGACAGACCCTTATCCTGCCGCCATGGTACCTACATGCCCCAAGCTGAACAACAGTTTTGTGGCATCACCCCTGTCTCGTCACCAGTCTCAAGTCTGAGGCTGAAAGACTGAAGCTTCTTCCTCAAATCCCAGAGTCTGTATAGTTCCATGGCAAGGCTGGGTTTAGGGGAAAGCCTCCAACACCCACCCTCCTTCAGAAGCAGAGTTATCCTTCCCTCCAGTTACTGAGATGGCTCTGGTGCTAATGTACTCCAAGGACCTGAACCTCTCACTATTATTATTATTATGTATGGTATTTGTTAAGTGCTTACTGTGTGCCAAGCATTATTCTAAGCACTGGAGTAGATACAAGATAATTAGGTTGTCCCACGTGGGGCTCACAGTCTTAATCCCTATTTTCCAGAAGAGATAATTGAGGCACAGAGAAATTAAGTGACTTGCCCAAGGTCACACAGCAGAAAAGTGACAGACAACAGGTGACCTAAGTCCTCTGACTCCCAAGCCCATGCCCTTTCCACTGAGCCATGCTGCTTCTTACCTTCTCAAGCTGCTTCAGACACCTCTTGCTGTCTGATTTGGAATTTGATAAATCCCGCAAAATCAACTGCTAACCATGCACTCCCCTGTGCATAGTCAGTCAGAGCTGTAAATGACTCACGGGCTTCCTTAAAACCAGATTGCACGATAGTCATTTTTTGGAGTGGGTGGTACCGTAGATTTAGATGAAATCGGGGCCCAGTGAGTAAGCTGGCACTAGAGTAGTGAAGAGTGTGGGCTGGACTGTAAGAGGAGACCAGTGAGGTGAGGTAGGTTGGGGAAAGATGTTTGAGTGATGTAAGGCTTATGGGTAAGGGGTTTCTGTTGGATGTGGAGCTGAATGGACGGCCATTGGAGGTTCTTGAGGATGGGGAGATGTGGACTTAATTTTTTTTCAGAAAATGATCCACGCAGCAGAAGACAAGGTGGGATAAGATAAGTGCTTGGATCAGTGTAATAGCTGTTTGATGGAGATTTCAAAAGGACATATTTTAGTAATGTTGTGAAGGTAGTACTGACAGGATTTGTTGACAGATCGAATAATATGGGGGTGGAATTGGAGAAATGAATGCCAAGATTTTGGGCTCATCAATCAGTCTGTCAGTCAGTTGTATTCATTCAATGTTTAATGTGTGCAGAGTTCTTTAATAAGCACTTGGGAGGTTGTACTAGACCAATATAACAGACATATTCCCTGCCCACAACAAACTTACAGTCTAGAAGGGGAGACAGACACGTATATTAATAAATGAATTGCAGAGCAGCATGGCATAGTGGATGGGCCACAGGCGTGCAAATCAGAGGGTCATGGGTTCTAGTTTCAGATCTGCCACTTGTCTGCTGTTTGACCTTACGCAAATCACTTCACTTCTGTGAAGTTCCTCATCTGGAAAATGGGTATTGAGGCTGTGAGCCTTACCTTGGACAGGGACTGTGTCCAACCCTATTTGCCTATATCCACCCCAGTGCTTAGTACAGTGCCTGGCACATAGGAAGCGCTTAACAAATACCACAATTTTTATTATGATAATTATTATTATTAAGTGCTATGGGACTGAGAGGGGAGATGAATAAAGGGAACAAGACATGGAGATGCAGAACAGTGTATGAGAAAATGAAAAGAGGGCTCAGATAGGCAAGGCCACTTGGAGGAGATATATCTTCAATATGAGGAAGGAGGGCGTTCAAGGCCAGAGGCGGAATGTGGGTGAAAAATTGGCGGAGGCAAGGTAGATGAGGTAGACATGCAGCAAGAAGGCTGGCATTAGAGGAGCCAAGTGTGCCAGGTGGGTTGTAGTAGGAAAGTAGCAAGGTGAGATAGGAGGGGGCAAGGTGATTGAGTGTGTAAAAGCCGACGGTGAGGAGTTTCTGTCTGAGGCAGAGGTAGATGGACAACCACTGGAGATTCTTGAGGAGTGGGGAAGCATGGCCTGACTACTTTTGAACAAAACTGATCCATCCATGCACCAGAGTGAAGAATGGATTGGAGTGGGGAGAGACAGAGGCAAGGAGGTCAACAACGGGGCTGATAGAGGAGTCAAGATAGGATAGGATAATAATAAACATTAATATGGTATTTGTTAAGTGATAACTATGTGCAAGGCACTGTACTGCCACTGGGGTGAATACAAGCCAATTAGGTTGGACACAGTCCCTGTCCCGCATGGGGTTCACAGCCTAAATCCCCATGTGACAGATGAGGAAACTAAGGTATAGAGAAGTGAAGTGACTCACCCAAGACCATACAACAGACAAGTGCTGGAGCTGGGATTAGACCCGAAGACCTTCTGACTCCCAGTCCCATGCTCTGGTAGGAGTTTGGATGGACAGGACAGGGAAGATTTTAGTGATGTCATGATGGTAGAACTGACAGGATTTAGTGATGGATGGAATCTGTGGGTTGAATGAGAGAGAGGAGTCGTGGATAAAGAGAAGCTTCTGATCTTGTGAGGCAGGAAGGATGGGGTTGCCTTCTACCATGATGGGAAGGTAAGGGGGAGGGCAGGGTTTTGGCAGGAAGATGAAGGGTCTACTTGGGGTATCTTTAGTTTGAGATAGTTTGAATAGTTATGGCCCTTACGTATTTGACCCCATTGCTAATTTGATCCCATTTCTTTTTGATAGGGTATTTCAAAGAGCAATCAAAGAGCAAAACCGTGTTTCTTTGTAGGAGCAAGCCCTAAGAATCACAGCCCAATTCCAGCCATAAGTTGTGGCATACTGAGATTAACTCTAAACTGCTTCTAGTGCGTGTTTGGGGAACAATTTTGAATCCTTGGGTGGTGGCGGTCGAAAAGCCCCTCCAGACAGGATGCACTGCTCAGGAGAAATGAAATCAAGGCTTAGGACTCCAAATTCTAAAATTTCCTGATGCGGTTTATCCAGTTGAGTTCCAGGTTTGGGAGAGGCACAAACCCAGAGAGCATGGCCTAGTGGAAAGGGCCCATGTCTGGGAGTCAGAGGGCCTGGGGTCTAATCGTGGCTCTGCCACTGATCTGCTGTGTAACCTGGGGCAAGTCACTTCATTTCCCTGTGCTTCAGTTTCCTCATGTGGAAATTGGGGATGAAGACTGTGAGCCTTATGTGGGACAGGCACTGTTTGTACAAACCGATTGTCTTATATCTCCTCCAGTGCTTCTATCTATCCTGGTGCTTAGTACAGTCCCTAGCACATCAAAACCACTTGAGGAATGCGAAAAAATGACAGCCCAAACCAAAAGAAAGCCACGAAAGGGGATATCATGCTGATAATTCCTTGGAGTACATGTCCATCACACCACCCTGTCAACCAAGCACAGCAAGTTACATGATTACTTAAAGATAACAAAAGTGATTGTGTGCCATCTGGGTGCAGAGCACTGTGCTGATTCTAAGGCCTGCCGTAAGGATGATCCTGCCAGAAGTGGCCTGCCAGAAAGGACGTACGAGCTAAGAATGTGACTCAAGGGGGCGGGAGGCAGGGAGGTCGGTGATGGTCTCAGAAAGGGGATGAAATGATAAAGACCATAATCTAAAATTTGCAAGAGAGTATTACAGCTGATAAAGCAGAACTGGAAGCTACACACCATTTAGTCGGGATCACTGAGTATCCGAATGTAGGCCACACCAGCCAGAATTCTAAAAGTTTGGCTGGTAAACTGCCCCTTCAACTTCTTTCAGACCTCCTCCAGAGACCCAGGCAGGTGTTTTCCTGAAGACCTGAATATGCTCCAACAAATGAGGTGAGTGTGAATTTCCAAATGGATGTTCACCATTGAAGTTTTATGAAATATATTTTTAGGAAAGGTTGTTTTTGTTGTTGTTGTTTCGTCTCCCTGGAAGAACCTGAAACAGAGATTTGGGCCCCCTCTTGTCTGAATCCAAGGTATTCTTACCTCAGATGAGTGAACTGGTACTATTCCTTTCCAAGAAGCTGAACCTCTCTCAGACTAAGGTGGAAATTGTATGGATCCCTCAAATGTTCAGCTAAAGATGCCACTGACAAGTGCATAGTCAGGCCTCTAATGGCCTTCTTTCTAACAGGGTGGCATCGTAGTTGCATTTCACTGTAAGGTGTATGGCAGGGTCTAGGACATGGCATTCCATGTTGTCAAGAGACACTGTTTTTCTCAAGATTCATGGGGAAGCTGTTTGTAGCCATAAGTGTCTTTCTCCCACAGTGATCACTACCGTGTCCTTATGGTAGCATCATTCATTCATTCATTCATTCAATAGTATTTATTGAGCGCTTACTATGTGCAGAGTACTGTACTAAGCGCTTGGAATGTGCAAGTCGGTAACAGATAGAGACAGTCCCTGCTGTTTGATGGGCTTACAGTCTAATCGGGGGAGACAGACAGACAAGAACAATGGCAATAAATAGAGTCAAGGGGAAGAACATCTCATAAAAACAATGGCAACTAAATAGAATCGAGGCGATGTACATTTCATTAACAAAATAAATAGGGTAATGAAAATATATAGAGTTGAGCAGACAAGTACAGTGCTGAGGGGATGGGAAGGGAGAGGGGGAGGAGCAGAGGGAGATGGGGGGAAAAGAGGGTTAAGCTGCGGAGAGGTGAAGGGGGGGCGGTAGAGGGAGAAGGGGAGCTCAGTCTGGGAAGGCCTCTTGGAGGAGGTGAGTTTTAAGTAGGGTTTTGAAGAGGGAAAGAGAATCAGTTTGGCGGAGGTGAGGAGGGAGGGCATTCCAGGACAGCGGGAGGACGTGGCCCAGGGGTTGACGGTGGGATAGGTGAGACCGAGGGACGGTGAGGAGGTGGGCGGCAGAGAAGCGAAGCGTGTGGGGTGGGCGGTAGAAAGAGAGAAGGGAGGAGAGATAGGAAGGGGCAAGGTGATGGAGAGCCTTGAAGCCTAAAGTGAGGAGTTTTTGTTTGGAGCGGAGGTTGATAGGCAACCACTGGAGGTGTTTAAGAAGGGGAGTGACATGCCCAGATCGTTTCTGCAGGAAGATGAGCCGGGCAGCGGAGTGAAGAATAGACTGGAGCGGGGTGAGAGAGGAGGAAGGGAGATCAGAGAGAAGGCTGACACAGTAGTCTAGCCGGGATATAACAAGAGCCTGTAGCAGTAAAATAGCTGTTTGGGTGGAGAGGAAAGGGCGGATCTTGGCGAAATTGTAAAGGTGAAACCGGCAGGTCTTGGTAACGGATAGGATGTGTGGGGTGAACGAGAGAGACGAGTCAAGGATGACACCGAGATTGCGGGCCTGAGAGACGGGAAGGATGGTCGTGCCATCCACGGTGATAGAGAAGTCTGGGAGAGGACCGGGCTTGGGAGGGAAGATGAGGAGCTCAGTCTTGCTCATGTTGAGTTTTAGGTGGCGGGCCAACATCCAGGTGGAGACATCCTGGAGGCAGGAGGAGATGCGAGCCTGAAGGGAGGGGGAGAGGACAGGGGCAGAGATGTAGATCTGCGTGTCATCTGCGTAGAGATGGTAGTCAAAGCCGTGAGAGCGAATGAGTTCACCAAGGGAGTGAGTGTAAATGGAGAACAGAAGAGGGCCAAGAACTGACCCTTGAAGAACTCCAACAGTTAAAGGATGGGAGGGGGAGGAGGCGCCTGCGAAGGAGACCGAGAATGACCGGCCAGAGAGATAAGAGGAGAACCAGGAGAGGACGGAGTCCGTGAAGCCAAGGTGAGATAAGGTGTGTAGGAGGAGGAGATGGTCGACAGTGTCAAAGGCAGCAGAGAGGTCAAGGAGGATTAGAATGGAGTAGGAGCCATTGGATTTGGCAAGAAGGAGGTCATGGGTGACCTTAGAGAGAGCAGTCTCGGTAGAGTGGAGGGGATGGAAGTCAGATTGGAGGGGGTCCAGGAGAGAATGGGAGTTAAGGAATTCTAAGCAGCGATTGTAGACGACTCGTTCTAGGATTTTGGAAAGGAAGGGTAGTGGGGAGATAGGGCGATAACTGGAAGGGGAAGTGGGGTCGAGAGCGGGTTTTTTTTAGGATGGGGAGACATGGGCATGTTTGAAGGCAGAGGGGAAGGAGCCATTGGAGATTGAGTGGTTAAAAATAGAAGTTAAGGAAGGGAGGAGGGCAGGGGCGATGTTTTTTATAAGGTGAGCGGGAATGGGGTCCGAGGCGCAGGTGGAGGGGGTGGCACTTGCGAGGAGGGAGATCTCCTCTGAGGATACTGGAGGGAAGGATGGGAAAGTAGGGAAAAGGGTTGGTGGGGAGGAGGGGAGATAGGGAGAGGTGACTTTGGGGAGTTCAGACCTGATTGAGTTGATTTTTGTGATGAAGTAGGTGGCCAGATCATTGGGGGTGAGAGATGGGGGAGGGGGAGGAACAAGGGGCCTAAGGAGAGAGTTAAAGGTCCGGAACAATTGGCGGGGGTGACGGGCATGGGTGTTGATGAAGGAGGAGAAGACGTTTTGCCTGGCGGAGGAGAGGGCAGAGTTAAGGCAGGAAAGGATAAATTTGGTGTGGGAGGTCGGCTTGGTGCTTGGACTTTCGCCAGCAGCCCTCAGCAGCTCGAGCATAGGAGCGTAGGAGGCAGACAGAGGAGGTGATCCAGGGCTGTGGGTTAGTGGAGCGAGAGCGGCAGAGGGAAAGGGGGGCGAGAGAGTCGAGATGAGTAGAGAGGGTGGAGTTGAGAGCGGAGACCTGATCATCGAGAGTGGGAAGTGAGGACAGGGCGGCAAGGTGAGGAGAGATGCTTTTGGAAAGACGGATGAGATCAAGAGAGCGGAGGTCTCTGTGGGGCAGTAGCAAAGATTTTCAGGGGGAGGGAGTGTGAGAGATGAGGCAGGTGAGAAGTTTATAGTCAGAGAGAGGGATTTCAGAGTTGGTGAGGGAGGAGATAGTGCAGTGGTAGGAGATGACAGGATCGAGGGTGTGACCGAGTCGGTGAGTGGGCGCGGTATGGTGGAACAGGAGGTCGCCAGAGTCGAGGAGGGATCGCAAGCAGGCGGCAGAGAAGTCGTCGGGTACATCCATATGGATGTTGAAGTCTCCGAGGATCAGAGTGGGCAGAGAGAAGGAGAGAAGGAAGGTGAGAAAGGGGTCTAGGTGGTTGAAGAAGTCGGAGGTGGGACCGGGAGGGCGGTCGATGACAGCGACAAGTATCTGGAGGGGGTGGTAGAGGTGAATGATATGGGCTTTAAAGGAGGGGAAGGATAGGGAGGGGGGAGGAGGGATAGTGCGGAAGCGGCAACGGGGTGAGAGGAGGAAGCTGACGCCTCCTCCCTTACCGATGAGTCTGGGGGAGTGGGAGGAGGAGAGGCCTCCACTGGAGAGAGCGGCGGCGGAGACCGTGTCTTCGGGAGTGAGCCACGTTTCTGAAAGGGCGAGGAGGAGGAGAGAGCGGGAAAGGAAAAGGTCATGGACGAAAGGTAGTTTACCTGTAATGGAGTGGGGGTTCCAGAGGCCACACTTGAAAGTAGCTGTGGGTGCAAGGGTGGAGGGGGGAGAACGGGGGGTGGTGGCAAAACCCGAATGTGCTCCAACACATCTGCTAAGTTTGATTTCTTAATTTCTACTGAAAATGTTTGAGAAAATTGTATCTTTCCACAGGAGGACATATGGCTGTGGTTTCTGGCCTCTTTCCTGTATAGTCATGATGACGAATGAGGAGTCGGTCGGTTCCCAAGCGTCTTGATCCATGTCATCCTCAAAGAGAGGCTACTACCCCATGCGTAAAGTCCTGCCTTCCAAAACCCCAATGGGCTTCATCAAATCAGTTTGTTTTGACTTTCTAAATTTATAGTTCTTATCAAAAGATTTATGAAATGTATTTTGGCAAAAATTTTATATGTTGTTTTATTTTTTCCCCACAGAAGGACTCAGAGGGATTGGGGAACCCTCTAGCCTGAATCCAAGGGTTTCTTGCCTGACAAAACTGAGGTGCTTCTGGTGTTGTGGTTTTCAAAGACACTGAAACTCCCTCAGACTACAGTTGAAAATTTTCCCCCACAGATGCCACTGGTAAGTGCATTCATTCATTCATTCATTCATTCATTCACTCACTCACTCAATAGTATTTATTGAGTGCTTACTATGTGCAGAGCACTGTACTAAGCATTTGGAATGTACAATTCGACAACGGATAGAGACAATCCCTGCCTAATGATGGGCTCACAGTCTAAACAGGGGAGACAGCAGAGCAAAACAGAACAAAACAAAATGAAGACATTATCAAGATAAATAGAATCAAGGGGATGTATGCTTCATTAACAAAATAGGGTAATAAATAATATATACAAATGAGCACAGTGTTGAGGGGAAGGGGGAAGGGGGAGGAGCATAGGGTGGCAGGGTGGGGCAGAGAAGGGGAGCAGAGAGTAACGTGGCTCAGCTGAGGGGAGGGGAATGGGGATGGGGGCAGGAGCAGAGGGTGGAGGGGGAGCAGAGGGTAAAGGGGGGCTCAGTCTGGGAAGGCCTCTTGGAAGAGGTGAGCTCTCATTCAGACAAGCCTTTACAGGCTTCAGGACTCCCTGAAAATGCAGTGGCATAGGCATGACTTTTCTATGGTGGAATGTACCACAGAGACCAGGACACGACTTTCTCTAAGGTCCAGCGATGCTGTGTTTTTCAAGATAAGTGGGGAATTTATTAGGTGCCCCTAGCATCAATGGCTGCCTTCCTCCAATGGAGGCCACAGCCACATGTGTACAGTGACATAATAATAATAATAAATAATGATGGTATTTGTTAAGCTATTACTATGTGCCAGGCAGTGTTATAAATACTGGTGTAGATATAAGCTAATCAAGTTGGTCACAGTCCCTCTCCCACATAAGGCTCACAGTCTTAATCCCCATTTTATAGATGAGGTAACAGAGGCCCAGAGAAGTGAAATAACTTGCCTAAGGTCACACAGCAGACAGGTGGCGGAGCTGGGATTAGAGCCCAGGTCCTTCTGACTCCCAGTCCTGTGCCCTAGTCAAGAGGCCACGCTGCTTCCCATTTCCAGAGATCGGAACATGCTCCAAGTAGTGAGGTATGTTTGAATTTCTAAATTTCCATAGAAATTCTTAAGTTTTGTGAAAATATGTTTTCTCCAAAATTATTCTGATTTCCATAACCAAAGGTATGTTAGAGATCTGGGCAGTCTCTCATCTAAAGCCTAGTTACTCTACGTTAACTGAGACTTAATGTGGAGTGAGTGGGCACCCACTGATAAATATCTCAGTGCTCCTCACCCAGAGGATACTGCCAGGTGGTCACCCTTAGGGTTTTCAAGGAATGGATGTGTTTCCTTCCAGCAGGGAAGGACTGTGGTTTCTTGGATGGTGGGCATTTGCCAGGGACACAGGCAGCCCTGATCCTGTTGCAGACTCAGCCTGGTGCCAGCGACTGAAGATGAGTTGGATGAGATGTGTGATGGTTTATCCCGATCTCCTCATATAGATGGTGGTGCAAGTGTCTACAGACAGGGATGTAAATAGGGAATATTCTTACTCAAATCAGGGAGGAGGCCTGGTGGCTTTTCCTAGTGGTGTATTCAACACCAGTTATTGCTGAATGCGTGTCTTCTGTTTTCTTCTTGTTGTATGTAGGGATTTGGTCCACTATCCCCTAAAGGTAAGTTACCTTCCATTAGCCGAGATTATCATGGAGTCTGTTGATGCTGAAATGTCTCCGACCCAGACTCCTCCACGGAGAGGCCCCTGCTGGGAGGATCACAGTCATGACTTTAGAGGCTTAAATGCTCTTCTTCAAAGCTGGGAGGCAACATGGTTTCTTCCAACGACGGGTGCTCAACAGAGCCATGGGCAGCTCTTATACGGCAGCCAAGTACCCGGTATACCCCGGACGAAAGTGGAGTTTTTCAGCACCCACATGTCTTTATCCCCACCTTTTCTCACTGGAGGTTTTCCACATGGCTGTGGTCACTCCTTTAAGGATGGAATATTCTTCCTCAAATCAGGGTGGCCTCACAATGTCTTAGCAAAGCAGGTTATTGGGCAAAGTCTTGAACTGAGCGTAGAGGCAAGTTATCCTTCTGACAAACATGTGCCATTGCTCTGGTGGTATTTGCAAAGAAGCTGAACCTTTCTCACTCTGATGGGGAGTTTGATGGATCCCACAAAATGCACCTCTGACTTTGCACTGACGGATGGCACACCGAAATGTGAGGCTGTAAACAACACACAGACCTGGCCAAAAAGGTGTGGGACCTAATAAGTTTTCAAGGCACCAGTTACAGCCCTTACTGGACATGCCTATTAGTGAAGTGAAGAAACTCTGCATCATTCATTCATATGAAATTATTTGATTCCCACATGTTTTGCCCTGGTCCTCCTCACACAGGGGCTATGACCATGGGCATATTGTAATGGCACCTTAGACTTCAGTGCAAGTTGACAGATTGGGGATGTGTCAAAATATATTTTTACAAAATGACTTCTTCCTTGGGGAGGATGTATTGCAGAAATCTGGGGTGCCTCTTGCCTGAAAACAAGGTCTTTCCTTGGTGCCAAGACTATCAGAGAGTTTGTTGACTACTACAAGTCTCTTTCCTAGTCTCCTTCCCTCAGAGGCCACTTCCAGGAGTTCACTCTCCTGGCTGTTCTGGACCAACTGGAATTCCTTGAAGCAAAGGAAGAATATTGCTTCTTTTGGGTTCATGTTTTTGACAGAGACAAGAGGAAAGATACACAATTTCTTTGGACAGCAGATGTTCAAGGGCGACTTGTGCAACATTAGGCTGCAGCCAAGATTCCCCAGTGGTTCTGAATGAGGCTGTTTCATGGGATACACAGTTCCTTAGCCCCACATCATCCTGTAGAAGATGGTGGCACACGTCTGCCGTCAGTGATCGAGTGGCAGAATATTTTTCCTCGAATCAGGGAAGCGGCATGGTCGCTTTGCATGACAAGTTGCTCGGCAAAGACTTGGACAACCCTGGGCCCGCAGCCAAGCTACCTGCGGTGGCTCTGGTGTTGTTGTTTTCAAGGATGTTGAGACTTGAAGGACTGTCCCTGTTTCTCTGGAGCAAGTTAATGACACAGCTTCTTTGGATATGTGTGTTGGATGGGGACGTGGGTAGCCCTGCTCATGCAATGAAAATACGTTGGTACCCTTGGATGGGGATGAGTTTCATGGGAGTCCCAATTCCTTTCCCTGATCACGCCATACAGAAGACAATGCCATGTTTCTAGGGTCAGGGAAAGAAGGACTGAAGAGTTTTCCTTCCATCAGGATGGCCGCACCCTTGCTTTCTGTGGCTGGTTGTTAGGCAGAGACTTGGACAATGCTGTGCCTGACACCAAGCTAACTGCATGGCTCCTTTATTGTTGTTTTAAAAGACCATGAGCCTCGAGGCTTTTCCTAGTTTCTCTGGAGCAAGGGAAGGACATGGCTTCTATGGACTTTGGTGTTGGATGTCCACTATCCATATGCACTGTACAGACGCTGTATTTTTGAAAATTCCCTCCCTCTCCACCCTCCCCCCCAACACCCAAAGACTCAAAGCAGAGATTTGGGCACTCTCTTACCTAAAGCCAAGCTACTCTGACTGCCAGTTGCTGCGATGGCTCTAGTATTGTTATTGGCAAAGATTCTGGGTCTCTCTCAGGTCTCTGATAAAATTGGATGCATCCCTAAAGTCCAGACGAAGCCTTGCATACACAGATCTTGCCAGCAGGTGAGAAAAGTAGAGAATGTGAACGATTGCTTGCTTCCATAAAACAGGGTGGTGTCATAGTGGCTTTTCATGGTGGGATGTATGGCAGAGACTTGGATGCGCCTTTCCCTGAAGTCAAGTAGCGCTGTATTGCCCAAGATTCATGGGGAATCTGTTAGCTGCCACAAATGTTTATCTGTGCCTCACTCACACTGAGGCCATTGACGGTTTAAGGAAGCCTCACTCTCTGAGACATGAACGTCTGTAATGTAATCGGGTAAGTTTCAATTTCTAAATTCATATTGAAAATCTAGTTTGGTTTAAAACTAATTTTGCAAAAATATGTTTTTCTTCCCACAGCAGGAGCTCTGTTAGATGTCTGGGCACTCTCCTGAATGAAGCCCAGTCCCTTTTTGTTCAACAAGACAAAGTATTTAGTTTATGTGCTCTCATTAGTTTTGACCCCAGTGTTCCTCACCCAGAAGTCACTGCCAGGTGCTCACCCTCAGGGTTTTCAAGAAATAATAATAATCCTAAGAATTATGGTATATGTTAAGCACTTAGTATGTGCCAATAAGTGTACAAAACACTGGGGTGGATGCATGCAAATGGGGCTGGACAGTCCCTGTCCCACGTCGGGACTTAATGCCCATTTTACAGCTGAGGGAAATGCGGCCAGGAGAAGTGAAGTGATTTGCCCAAGGTGACACAGCAGAAAAGTGACAGAGCTGGGATTAGAACCCATGACCTTCTGCCTCCCAGGGCCATGCTCCGTCCACTACGCCATGCAGCGGGGAAGGAGATAACACCCAAATCTACATCTCCTCCCCTGTTCTCTCCCCCTCCTCCTGCCTCTCCCCCTCCTCCTGCCTCCAGGACGTCTCCACCTGTATGTCTGCCCGCCACCTAAAACTCAACATGTCCAAAACTGAGCTCCTTATCTTCCATCCCAAACCCTGTCCTTTTCCTGACTTCCCTGTCACTGTGGACGACATGACCATCCTTCCCATCTCTCAAGCCCGCAAACTTGGTGTCATCCTTGACTCAGCTCTCTCATTCACTGCACACATTCAATCTGTCACCAACGCCTGCCAGTCTCATCTTTACAATATCGCCAAGACCCGCCCTTTCCTCTCCATCCAAACTGCTGTCGTGCTGGTACAAGCTCTCATAATATCCCGGCTGGATTATTGTGTCAGTCTTCTCTCTGATCTCCCTTCCTCCTCTCTCTCCCTACTCCAGTCTATTCTTCATTCTGCTGCCTGGATCATCTTCGTGCAGAAACTCTCTGGGCATGTCACTCCCCTCCTTAAAAACCTCCAGTGGTTGCCTATCAACCTCCGCACGAAACAAAAATTCCTTACTCTTGGCTTCAAGGCTCTCCATCACCTTGCCCCTGCCTACCTCACCTCCCTTCTCTCTTTCTACTGCCCACCCCACATGCTCCACGCCTCTGCCGCTCACCTCCTCACTGTCCCCTGTTCACGCCTATCCTGCTGTCGAGCTCTGGCCCACGTCCTACCGCTGTCCTGGAATGCGCTCCCTCCTCACATCTGCCAAACTAACTCTCTTCCCCTCTTCAAAGCCCTACTGAGAGCTCACCTCCTCCCAGAGGCTTTCCCAGACTGAGCTACCCCTTTTCCCTCTGCTCCCTCTGCTCCCTCTCTGCTCCCCCTCCGCCCTCTGCTCCCTCTCCCTTCCCCCCTTCGCCTCCCCTCAGCTAAGTCCCCTTTCCCTCTGCTTCTCCCCCTCTCCCTTCCCCTCCCCTCAGCACTGTGCTCATTTGTATATATTTTTTATTACCTTATTTATTTTGTTAATGAGGTGTACATCCCCTTGATTCTATTTATCATGAGTATGTTGTCTTGTTTTTGTCTGTCTGTCTCCCCCAATTAGACTGTGAGCCCATCACTGGGCAGGGATTGTCTCTATCTGTTGCCAAATTGTACATTCCAAGTGCTTAGTACAGTGCTTTGCACATAGGAAGCACTCAATAAATACTATTGAATGAATGAGTGAATGAATGACTGCCGTTTCTTGGATGGCTCATGTTTGCCAGGGACCCCGGCAGCCTTGATCCTTCAGCAGAGTCAGGCTGGTGCCCATGACTGAAGATGAGTTTTGTGGGAGCCACAGTTCTTTATCCTGATCTCCTCATATAGAAGATGGTGCCACGTGTCTTTCAGCAGGAATGTAAGTAGTGCATATCCCTCCTCAAATCAGGGAGGCGGCATGGTGGGCTTTTCAAGCAGGGTTATTCAGCACAGATTAGGCACCACTTTTCCTCAATCCAAGTAATTTGTTCCCCTATGGAATGTGTCGGTTCTGGTGTTGTTTTCTGTGGAGTAGATACTGTCTCAGACTAATGTCGATCCTCCATCTATTAATTCGGTCCTTCAACCACAGACGTCAATACCAACTGCATTTAATAGAGGCTTGAAAGAAACAAGGTACTTTCTTGAAAACTGGGTTTCATCCTAGTTGCTTTCCTTGGCAGGATGTGGGGAAAGAACTTGGACAGACCTCTGAATGAAGCCAAGGTTGTCCACGTTGGCCAATACTAAGGGTGGACTGTAGTGATTCCCAAAACACTTTATCCTTTCTCTTACCAAGAGACAACTGTCACGTGAAGAGTGTATTGTCTTCAAGGACCCAAATGTACATCATGAAATCAGGTCAGTTCATTTTCTGAATGTCCATTCATAATTTAGAGCTTGGGTAGAAGACATTTTTTTTCAGAATGCTTGTTCTTTTGTCCCTTCTTGTGACAGAGAGAGTGGCAGGGATTTGGGCCTCTGGTCCCTGAAGCCAACTTATGTTGTAGTAATGGAGATTATGGTGGAGTTTTTTGGCTCCACAGTGTCTCCATCTGGGTCTCTGCCATGCAGTGTCCACTTTCCAGAGGATCACCATCAGGGCTTTATAGGCCTGATTCTACTCCCTTCAAAGCAGATTCCCTTTCTGTTGTTTTATTTTTTCCCTACGGAAGGACTCAAAGGGATTGGGGCACCCTCTTTTCTGAATCCAAGGGATTCTTATTCACATAAGTGAGTTGGCTCTGGTGTTGTGGTTTTCAAGGAAGCTGAACCTCCCTCAGACTAGGGTTGAAAATTTTCCCCCACGAGATGTCCCTGGCAAGTGCATTCAAACATTCCTTTAAAGGTTTCATGGACGGGGTGGCAACGGAGTGGCTTTTCCACAGTGGGATGTAGAGCAGAGACCTGGACACACCTAACTCTGAATTACAGTGACACTGTGTTTCCCAAGATGAATGGGGAATTTGTTCATTCATTCATTCATTCATTCATTCATTCATTCATTCATTCATGCCATCGTCTTTATTGAGCGCTTTCTGTTTGCACAGCACTGTACTAAGCGATTGGAAAGTACAATTCATCACTAAATAGAGACAATCCCTGCCCACTCCAGGCTCATAGTCTAGAAAGGGGGAGATAGACATGCAAACAAGTAAACAGTTATCAATATAAATAAAAAGAATTATAGATATATGCACATATACATATGTACGTAAGTACTGTGGGGTGATGAAACATGGGGAAGGGCAAAGGGAGTGAGTCGAGGTGAAGCAGCCTCCTCTCTGATCTCCCATCCTCCTGTCTCTCCCCCCTTCAGTCTATACTTCACTCCTCTGCCCAGATTATTTTTCTACAGGAATGCTCTGGACACGTCACTCCCCTCCTCAAAAATCTTCAGTGGTTGCCTATCAACGTTTGCATGAAGCAAAAACTCCTCAATCTTGGCTTCAGAGCTCTCCATCACCTTGCACCCTTCTATCTCACCTCCCTGCCCTCCTTCTACAGCCCACCCGGTACACTCCTCTCCTCTGCTGCTAACTTCCTCAATGTGCCTCGTTCTTGCCTGTCCCACCGTCGACCCCTGGCCCACATCTTATCACTGACCTGGAATGCCCTCCCTCCTCACATCCACCAAACTAACTCTCTTCCCCTCTTCAAAGCCCTACTGAGAGCTCACCTCCTCCAGGCCTTCCAGACTGAGCCCTCCCTTTCCCTCTGCCCCTCCTCCCCTCCCCATCCCCCCTTCCCCCTCCCTCTGCTCTTCCCTCTGCCCCTCCCCTCAGCACTGTGCATATTTGTATATATTATTTATTACTCTATTTTCTTAATGATGTGTATATATCTATGATTCTATTTATCTATTTTGATGTTACTGATGCCTGTCAACTTGTTTTGTTTTGCTGTCTGTCTCCCCCTTTTAGACTGTGAGCCTGTTGTTGGGCAGGGATTGTCTCTATCTGTTGCCGAATTGTACATTCCAAGCGCTTAATACAGTGCTCTGCACACAGTAAGTGCTCACTAAATATGATTGAATGAATGGTTGAATGAATGAATGAAAAGTGGGGATTAGTCTGGGAAGACTAATCTTGGAGGAAGTGAGCCTTCAGTAATAATAATAATAATAATGTGTGTATTTGTTAAGCGCTTACTATGTGCAGAGCACTGTTCTAAGCGCTGGGGGAGATACAGGGTAATCAGGTTGTCCCATGTGAGGCTCACAGTTAATCCCCATTTTACAGATGAGGGAACTGAGGCACAGAGAAGTTAAGTGACTTGCCCACAGTCACACAGCTGACAAGTGGCAGAGCCTGGATTCAAACCCATGATCTCTGGCTCCCAAGCCTGGGCTCTTTCCACTGAGCCACGCTGTAGGGCTTTGAAGGGGAAAAGGGTGAATGTTTGGTGGATTTGATGGTCGGCCCCAGTGTCTATACATGTCTTCCTCACACGGAGGCCATGGCCACATGCATATAGTCACATAATAATAATAATGATGGTATTTGTTAAGTTATTACTACTATGTGCCAGGCTCTGCTTTAAGCACTGGTGTAGACACAAGCTAATCAGGATGGACACAGTCCCTGTCACAAATAGTGCTCACAGTCTTAATCCCCATTTCACAGATGAGGTAGCTGAGGACCAGAGCAGTGACGTGACTTGCCCAAGGTCACACAGCAGACAAGTGGCATAGCTGAGATAAGAAGCTGGGTCCTTCTGACTCCCAGGCCCAGTTAGCTCTAGCCATGAATCCATTCTGCTTCCCATTGCCAGAGACTGGAATGTCCTTCAAGTAGTCAGGTAAGTTTGAATTTCTAAATTTACATGGAAAATCTCAAGTTTTGTGAAAATATGTTTTTGCCAAAATTTTTCCAATTTCTACAGCTGAGGTATGTTAGAAATCTGGTCAGATTCTCACCTGAAGACTAGTTACTCTACCTTAGCTGATGGTTAATGTGGAGGGAGTGTGCTCCCACTAGTCTATATCACAGGGTTCCTCACCCAGGGGCCACTGCCGGGTGGTCACCCTCTGCGTTTTAAAGGAATGAATGTGTTTCCTTCCGGCAGAGAAGGCAAGTGGCTTCTTGGATGGCAGGCATTTGCCGTGGACAGATGCAGTCCCTATCCTGGAGCAGAGTCAGCTCGGTGCCCGTGACTGAAGATGAGTTTGGTGGGATGTGCAGTTCCTTATCCTGATCTCCTCATTTAGATGATGATGACAAGTTTCTACAGGAGAGGGAAGTAAGTACTGAATATTCTTTCTCAAATCAGGAAGGCGGCATGGTGGCTTTTCCCGGCAGTGTATTCAACACCCACGTCCTCACCCCAAGATATTCATCCCCCAATTCAAATTTCTGATTGTCTATTCACAATGTATAGCTTTGTTAGAAAACATTCTTGCTCAGTGTGTTTCCTCTCTTTTTTCTCGTGATGTGCAGGGATTTGGACCTCTGTCACCAGAAGCCAAGTTACCTTGCACTAATCGAGATTATCATGGAGTGTATTGACTCTGAAATGTCTCCGTTCTGATCTCTGTCAGAGCAGAGGCCCCTGCCAGGAGGATCACAGTCATGGCTTTAAAGACCTAAATGTTGGTATTTGTTAAGCACTAACTATGTGCAGAGCACTGTTCTAAGCGCTGGGGGAGATACAGGGTAATCAGGTCATCCCACGTGAGGCTCACAGTTAATCCTCATTTTACAGATGAGGTAACTGAGGCACAGAGAAGTTAAGTGACTTGCCCACAGTCACACAGCTGACAAGTGGCAGAGCCGGGAGTCGAACTCATGACCTCCGACTCCGAAGCCCAGGCTCTTTCCACTGAGCCACGCTGCTTCCCCAGACCTAAATGCTCTTCCTGAAAGCAGGGAGGCAACCTGGCTTCTTCTGACTGTGGTTATTTGATGGAAAAATGGGCATCTCTTATCCCGCAGCCAAGTTTCTAGGATACCCTGGACGCAAGTCAGGTTTTATGGCACCCACATGTCTTTACCCCCTCCTTGTCTCACCAGAGGTTTTCCACGTGGCTTTCGTCACATCTTTAAGGATGGAATATTCATTCATTCAATCATTTTTATTGAGCACTTACTGTGTCCTGAGCACTAAGCGCTTGTACTAAGTGCTTGGAAGTAATCAGGGAGGCACCACAGTCTCTTTACAAAGCAGGTTATTGGGCAAATTATTGGACTGAGTCGCGAGGCAAGTTATACTTCTAACAAATGCACTGGTTCTCATGGTGTTTTCAAAGAAGCTGAACCTCTCCTACTCTGATGGGGAATTTGATGGATTCCACAAAACGCACCCTTAACTTTGCACTGACAGATGGCACACCTGAGTGAGTCTATAAATGATGCAGAGACTTGGCCGAAAAAGTGTGGCACCTAATCGGATTTCACGGCACCAGGTACAGCCGTTTGCAGAAACAGGGTCCCACTCATTTCCAGGCAAGACTGTAATGTCTTCTGGACTTTCCTCAGGCAGTGTGGCACCTAATTGCACTAAATGACCAAAGCCTCCCTAAACCAAGAAAGGGTTTTTGGGCTCCAGAGTTCTTCACCACTGTCTCGTCATTCAGGAGATGACACATTTCTGCAAGGGGGGATTGAAGGACCAAATAGCCTTCCTCCAATCTGGGAGTTTGCCCCGGGGCTTTGCAAAGCCGGTTTTTGGGTAAAGACCTGGACTACCTTGTGCCCAAATCCAAGTTATCCTTCCTTTCAATAGCTCAGATGGCTCTGGTTTTCTTAGTTCCACAAAACTGAACATCTGAAAGGTCTACTGTGGAATTTGACAGATTCCACAAAACGAACCCCTAACTTTGGACACACAGATGGCATACCCTAGTGCGAGGCTGTACAAGACTCATGGACCTGGTTGAAACTGTGTGGTATGTAGCTGGGTTCCGGGGCACCAGGTCAGCAGAGACATGGACACATCTTTGAGCTAAATAAAGAAAATGAGGAATTGAAGTATAGAACAATCTTCCTCAGATCAGGGTTCTAATTCTGGCTCCACCACTGAACTGCTGTGTAACTTGTAGCAAGTCACTTCACCTCCCTGTGCCTGAGTTTCCTCACGTGGAAGCCCTATGTGAGCTCTATGAGCCCTATGTGGCACAGGCACTATCTGTACAAATCGATTATCTTTCATCTTCCTCAGCGCTTCTATCTACCCCACCGCTTAGTACAGTCCCTAGGACATCGTAAACACTTGACAAATACCATTAAATGAAAGCCCAAACAACAGAAAAGCCCTGAAAATGGGTGTCATGCTCGGAATTCCTTGGGATACATTTCCTTATCATCACCCTGTCAACCAAGGACAGCAAGTCACATGATTACTTAATAATAGCAGAATTGATTGTGTGTCAACTGGGTGCAGAGTTGTTAGAAATGGGCACAGGGGGCGCACAAGCTTAGAGTATGAATCCAGGGGACGGGGCACGGTGGGAAACAAGCAGGTTGGTGTGATGGACTCAGAGAAAGAGGATGAAATGATAAAACCCGTAGTACAAAATTAGCAATGTGTTACAGCTATAAAAGCAAAACGTGAAGCTGCACACCATTTAGTCAGGATCACTGAGAATCCAACTGTTGGCCACATCAGCCAAAATTTTCAAAGTTTGGCTGGTATACTGCCACTCTCACTTCTCTCAGACCTCATCCAGAGACAAGGGCAGGTGATTTCCTGAATACCTGAATAGGCTCCAACCAAATTGGTGAGTTTGAATTTATAAATGCATCTTCACCATCTAAGGTTTTCTGAAATATATCTTTGGGAAAAATTTTTTTTTTTTGTTGTTTTGTCTGCGCAGAAGAACTTAAAGCAGAGATTTGGGCCCCTTCTTGCCTGAATAATAATGTTGGTATTTGTTAAGCGCTTACTATGTGCAGAGCACTGTTCTAAGTGCTGGGGTAGATACAGGGTCATCAGGTTGTCCCACGTGAGGCTCACAGTTAATCCCCATTTTACAGATGAGGTAACTGAGGCACAGAGAAGTTAAGTGACTTGCCCACAGTCACACAGCTGACAAATGGCAGAGCCGGGATTCGACCCCATGACCTCTCCATGGTAATTTTTTTTTCCTCAGATCCATGAGTTGGCTCTGGTGTCATTACTTTCCAAGAAGCTGAACCTCTCTCAGACTAAGTTGTAAAATGCATGCATCCCTCAAATGTTCACCTAAAGGTGTCACTGGCAAGGCACAGTCAGGCCTCTAATGGACTTCCTTCAAACAGTGTGGCATCATAGTTGCCTTTCACTGTGGGATATATGGCAGAAGCTAGGACATGGCATTCCATGAAGTCAAGAGACATTGTTTTTCCCAAGATTCATGGGGAAGCTGTTTGGGGCCACAAGTGTCTTCCTCCCATAGGGGTCATTACCATGTCCATACATATAGAGAAACAGCGTGGCTCAGTGGAGAGAGCCCGGGCTTGGGAGTCGGAGGTCAATGGTTCGAATCCCGACTCAGCTACTTGTCAGCTGTGTGACTGTGGGCAAGTCACTTAACTTCTCTGTGCCTCAGTTACTTCATCTGTAAAATGGGGATGAAGACTGTGAGCCCCACGTGGGACAACCCGATCATCTTGTATCCTCCCCAGCACTTAGAACAGTGCTTTGCACATAGCAAGTGCTTAACAAATGCCATAATAATAATAATAATTATTATTATTAAGTACATTCAGACAAGCCTTTACAGGCTTCACGGACTTCCTAAAAATGGGGTGGCATCGGAGTGACTTTTCCATGGTAGGATGTATGGGCAGAGACCTGGACATGCCTTTCCCTAAGGTCCAGTGGTGCTGCGTTTCCCAAGATGAATGGGAAATTTGTTCCTCACCCCCAGAGTCGAGGAGTGCCTTCCTCACATGGAGCCCATGGCCACATGCATACGGTCATGTAATAATGATGATGATGGTATTTGTTAAGCTATTACTATGTGCCAGGCACTGTTCTAAGCGCTGGTGTAGCTACAAGCTAATCAGGTTGTACACAGTCCCTGTCCCATGTAGGCCTCACAGTGTTAATCCCCATTTCACAGATGAGGTGACTGAGGCCCAGAGAAGTGAAGTGACTTGCTCAAGGTCACACAGCAGACAAGTGGCAGAGCTGGGATTAGAACCCAGGTCCTTCTGACTCCCAGGCCCATGCTCAAGCCATGAGGCCAAGCTCCTTCTCATTGGCAGAGACCGGAATGTCCTCCAAGTGGTCAGGTAAGTTTGAATATCTAAATTTACATGGAAAATCTCAAGTTTTGTGAAAATATGTTTTCTCCAAATTTTTTCTGATTTCCACAACCCAAGGTATGTTAGACATCTGGGCAGTCTCTCATCTGAAGCCTAGTTACTCTTGGTTAACTGAGGCTTAATGTGGAGGAAGTGGGTTCCCTCGGTACATGTCAGGTTTCCTCACCCAGAGGCCACTGCCAGGTGGTCACCTTCAAGGTTTTCAAGGAATGGATGTACTTCCTTCAAGCAGGGACAGATCATGGTTTCTTAGATGGTGGGGAGCCCTGATCCTGAAGTGGAATCAGCCTGGTGCCCCTGACTTAAAATGAGTTGGGTGGGATGTGCAGTACTTTATCCTGATGTCATCATGTAGAAGACGGTGCCAGGTGTCTACAGGCAAGGGATGCAAGTATTGAATTTTCTTCCTCAAATCAGGGAGGCAGCATGGTGGCTTTTCCTGGTGGTGTTTTCAACACCCACTTCCTCAACCCAAGATATTCATTCCCCAATTCCATGTGTTCATTCTGCTGTTGTTTAAAGTGGAGTGGATCCTATCTCATGCCAATGTGGACCCTCCAAATTTTTATTTAGTCTTTCAACCTCAGAGGTCAATAGCAAAGTCCTATAATAAAGACTATAATAAAGTCTTAATCTTAAAGTCTTAAAGTCTTCATCTGTAATAAAGATGAAGGGAGGTATTTCCTGAAACCTGGGTGTCATCAGAGTTGTTTTACATGCCAGAAACTTCGACAGACCTTTGGATCCAAAGTAGTTCATGTTGTCCAAGACTAAGTTGCACCTTAGTAATTCCCCCAAAGATTATCCATTCTCTTCCTCATCAAGAGACCACTGTCTCGTGACTAGAGTATGGTCATCAGTGACCTGAATGTGTTTCATTAAATTAGGTAAATTCCAATCTTGGAATGTTCATTCACAATTTAGAGATTTGTTAGAAGACATTATTGCACAATCCATGTCCTCTTTCTTTCTTCTTGTGGTTTCTAAGGATTTGGACCTCTTTGGCCTGAAGCCAAGTTACCTTACGTTAACTGAGATTATCATGGAATTTTCTGGCTCTGAACTGTCTATGTCCCAGACTCTGCCACACAGAGGCCCCTGCCAGGAGGAGGATCACAGTCATGGCTTTAGAGGCCTAAATGCTCTTCCTCAAAGCAGGGAGGCAACATGGTTTCTTCAGACGCTGGGTGTTTGACAGAGGCAGCTCTTATCCCACAGCCAAGTTCCCGGGATGCCCTGGACAAAGGTGGAGGTTTTGGCACCCACATGTCTTTACCCCCACCTTGTCTCACCGGAGGTTTTCCACATGGCTTTGGTCACACCTTTTAGGATGGAATATTCTTCCTCAAATCAAGGTGGCCTCACAGTGTCTTTGCAAAGCAGGTTATTGGGCAAAGCCTTGGACTGAGCTAATAGGCAAGTTATCCTTCTGGCCAACAAGTGCCATGGCTCTTCAAAGAAGCTGAACCTCTCTCACTCTGATGGAGAATTTGATGGATCCCACAAAATGCACCCCTAACTTTGCACGGACAGATGGCACACCCAAATGTGAGGCTGTAAACAATGCAAAGACTTGTCCAAAATAGTGTGGCACCTAGTAGTTTTCATGGCACCAGGTACAGCCATTACGTGTTTTTTTTAGTGAAGTAAAGAAACTCTGCATCATCCAAGATTCATATGAAATTATTTGATTCCCACATGTATTTGCCCTGGGCTTTCTCACACAGAGGCCATGACCATGGGGATACTGTAATGGTGTCTTAGTCTTCAGTGTGCATTGACAGATTGGTGAGGTGTCAAAATATATTTTTACAAAATTCCTTCTTCCTTGGGGAGGATGTATTGCAGAAATCTGGGGTACCTCTTGCCTGAAAACAAGGTCCAAGGTTGTGTATTGGAAGGAAACCAAGCTACTCGGTGTTAACTGAGGCAAACGTGCAGTTTGTTGGCTCCCACCAGCCTTCATCCTAGGGTTGGCCACACAAAGACCCCAACGGGATGATCAACGCCAGGGCTTTCCAAAACTGCAGATGCTTCCCCTGAGCCAGAAAGTCCACACTGATTCTTTGTCTTGAGAAACTGAATGTTTTTCCTCAAACCAGGGAGGCATTACGGTGGCTTTCCATGACAGGTAGCTAGGCAAAGGCTTGAATGAAGCAAAGCTGTTCCTCCTTCAGATGACTGGGTTGGCTCTGCTGAGGTTGTTGCTTTTAAAGAAGTCAAACCTCAATGACGAAATGTGTTTCCTTGAACCCAGGAAATTACATGGTTTATTTGGTGGAGAGTGTTTGCCCTATGCAGTTAGCACACCCCAAGGCAAAGCTGTGAGCTACTCATGGACACATGGTTGGTTTTCACAGCACCCCATACACCAAAGACCTGATCATGCCTTTTAGTGAAATAAAGGAAGTCTGCATCATCTGAGATTAATATGAAATTACTTGACCCCCACATGTCTTCGCTCTGGTTTTCGTCACACAGGGGCCACTATCACGTGCCTCATCCCGAGACTTCACTGTACTTTGACAGATCAGGTCCGTGTCTAAATCTATTTTGACAAAATGGCTTCTTCTCTGGGGAGGAGGTATTAAAGAAGGTTTGGGAGCCTCTTCCCTGAAGACAAGGTACTTGAGTTTCTCCAAGACTTTGGGGAGTTTGTTGTCTACAAGTCTGTTTCCCAGATTCCTTTCCGCACGGGCCACTTCCAGGAGCTCACACACATGGCTATCCCCAGGTCAAATGGGCTTCCTTGAAACATGAAAACACCACAATTTTTATGGGTGTTGGACATCTGACAGGGATTTGGATATCCATCATGCTGCAGCTACGTGTTTTGGGCAAAGACTCGGACCCTTTCAGGAAAAAATGACCTTACCGCCAGTCACTGGGATGACTCTGGTGTTGTTTTGTTTTCACAAAAGATGAACCTCTATCTTAGATGGATGGGTAATTTGATAGATCCCAGAAAATTTACGACCAGCTTTGCGGACACCGGTGTCATTCTCAAGTGCCTGTATTATCATGACTATAACAGCTTTTGGATTTTCCTAATGCAGTGTGGCATGTAGTGACAGCCAATTGCCCCAAGCACTTTGAACTTAGGAAGATTTTTGTGCAGTTGGAGTTCTTCACCCCTGTCCCATTATACAGGAGAAGATGATGAGTGTGAATTGGATGTGGATCTGCAGGTGGGGATCGAAGAAAAAATTACCTTCCTCCAATCAGGGAGGTAGCACAGTTGCATTGCAAAGCAAGTTTTCAGGCAAAGATTTGGGGAACATTGTGCTCAAACCCGCACTATCCTTCTCTGCAGAATCTTGGATGGCTCGGGGGGCTTATTCCCAAAAAAGTAAACTTCTGGCAGGCTGCTCTATAATTTTGGGAGCCACTTGCCTAAAGAGCAGGTAGTTAGTCTTCGCCAAGACTACCAGGGAATTTGTTGTCTACTGTGAATCTATTTCCCAGGCTTCTTCCCTCAGAGTCCAATTGTAGGGGCTCACACACAAGGGTGTCCTGGGCCAAATGGGCTTCTTTGAAACACGGAAGCAACACAGTTTCTTTGGTTGTTGGGTGTCAGACATGGACTTGGACAACCCTCATGCTGCCGCCAAGGTACCCTGGTATCCTTGACCAAGGTTGGCTCTTTTGGGGATCCACAATGTTTTATCCCTGTCTCGTCCTACAGGAGAAGATGCCATGTGTTTACAGACAGGAATTTAAGGAACAAATAGTCCTCCTCAGATCTGGGAGGCAGCACGGTTGCTTTCCATAGTAGGGTTTTGGACAAAGACTTGGACAATCCTTTGCCAGCACGAGATTAATCTTGCCTCCTGTCACTTTGACAGCTATGGTGTCATTTTTGTTTTCAAAGAAACTGAACCTTTCTCTCAGAAGGGAGGGAAATCCAATGGATCCTACAGAATTCTCCCCAAACTCTGTGGAACCAGGGTTCACACCCTAGTACATAGACAGTCAAGACTGTAATGGCTCCTCGACTTTCCTAAAGCAGTCTGACTCCTAGTTGCAGCCAAGCGACCAGAGCCTTCTAAAGTAAGGAAGGTATTTTTATGATCCACAGTTCCTCACTCCTGTCTCATTATACAGGAGAAGGTGAGGTGTTTCTACAGTCAGGGATCCAAGGGTTGAATTAATCTTCCTCAAACAAGGAGGGCTGCACATGTTCATTACAAAGCAGGTGTTTTGGCAAAGCCTCGGATGACCCGCCTTTGCCGGAAGGAGAGTTATCCTTCCTTCCTGTTCCTGCGATAGTTCTGATAGTCCTGTTTACTGAAGAGCTGAACCTCTCTCTGGCTGAAGTGGAATTTGAAGAATCCCACAAAATCTACTCCTCACTGTGCACACACAGATGCCCCTGCTAAGTGCACAGTTGGTCAGGGCCGAAAACGATTCACGAACTCCCTTCCAATGGGGTTTCGGCTCCCCCCAGCTTTCACCCCAGGCTTTGTGTCACAATGCCCATGACAGGATGATCACAGCCAGGGCTTTAAAGAACTGTATCTGCATTCCCAAAGCATTGAAGTCCATACGGATTCTTTGGGTGTTCCTCATTTAGCCTGTATTTGAGTGTAAAGGATACAAAGTTTGTGACAACTGGAAGTTTTAACATATTTGTAGTAGACAGAGAGAAGATTGAAATAGTTGACAATTTTACTCTCCTGGGATTGATAATCAATGATAAAGGAAGTAGTAGCCAAGAAATGTGTCAAAGATGACTGTTAAGAAGACCAGCTATGAAAAGCCTGTAAAAAGTCATGAAATGTGCTGATGTAACAATTGCCGTAAAAATACAAATTGCCAACTCTATGGTGTTTCCAGTGGCAATGTATGGATCAGAAAGCTGGACAGTGAAACAGCGGGATAGAAAGAATATCAATTCTTTTGAAATGTGGTGTTGGAGAAGGCTTTTGCAAATACCAGGGATGGCTGAAAAACAAAGAAATGTATTTTGGAGCATATTAAACTAGAATGGTCTTTGGAAGGCCAAATGACTCGATTTAGATTAGCATATTTTGGACACATAATCAGGAGGACTGATTCTCTGGAGAAGACACTAATTCTAGGAAAAGTCCAGGGAAAACTTTGAAGAGGCAGACCAGAAGCTAGATGGATAGAGACCATAGCAACAGTAACAGAAGAACCATTAGAAAGGTTGTGGATTATGGCAGAGGACAGAACGTTCTGGAGGAAGTATATCCATAAAGTAGCTGTGAATCAGAAACAACTCGATGGCACTTAACAATAAGCCAAGGAAGAGTTTTGTGGGATCCACAATTTGATGTGCCTCTCCTGTCGTACAGGAGAAGATGCCATGCTTCTACAGTCAGGAGTTTCTGGACTAAAATGTCTTTTTCAAATTAGGGACACAGCATGGTTGCCTTGCATGGCAGGTCACTGGGCCAAGACTCAGACAATTTTGTTTGTGCCTGAAGCCAAGTTATCCTTACCATGAATTTCTGCGTTCGGACTGGTGGGCTTGTTTTTCAAAGAAGGTGAACCTCTCTCTGATGGATATGGAATTTATAGATCCCACTAGATTTACCCCCAACTTCATTCATTCAATAGTATTTGTTGAGTGCTTACTATGTGCAGAGCATTGTACTAAGCACTTGGAATGTTCAATTAGGTAACAGATAGAGACAATCCCTGCCCAATAATGCACTTACAGTCTAAACGGGGGAGACAGACAGCAAAGCAAAACAGAACAAAACAAAACAAGACAACATCATCAGGATAAATAGAATCAAGGAGCTATACCCCTCATTAACAAAATAAATAGGGTAATAAATAATATATACAAATAAGCACAGTGCTCAGGGGAGGGGAAGGCGGAAGAGCAGAGGGCAGGAGAGAGGGTGAAGAGGAGGGGAGGAGGAGCAGAGAGAAAGGGGAGACTCAGTTTGGGAAGGCCTCCTGGAGGAGGTGAGCTCTCAGTAGGGCTTTGAAGAGGGGAAGAGAGTTAGTTTGGCGGATGTGGGGAGGGAGGGCATTCCAGGACAGCGGTAGGACGTGGGCCGGGGTCGACGGCAGAACAGGCATGAATGGGGGACCATGAGGAGGTGAGTGGCAGAGAAGTAGAGTGTATGGGGTGGGCAGTAGAAAGAGAGAAGGGAGGTGAGGTAGGAGTGGGCAAGGTGATGGAGAGTTTTGAAGCCAAGAGTGAGGAGTTTTTGTTTTGTGCAAAGGTTGATAGGCAACTACTGGAGGTTTTTGAGGAGGAGAATGACATGCCCAGAGCGTTTCTGTAGGAAGATGATCCGGACAGCAGAATGAAGAATAGACTGGAGTGGGGAGAGACAGGAGGAAGGGAGATCAGAGAGAAGGCTGACACAATAATCCAGCCAGGATATTATGAGAGCTTGTACCAGCATGATAGCCATTTGGATGGAGAGGAATGGGCGGATCTTGGCGATATTGTAAAGGTGAGACCAGCAGGCTCTGGTGACAGATCGGATGTGTGGGGTGAATGAGAGAGCTGAGTCAAGGATGACACCAAGTTTGCGGGCTTGAGAGACGGGAAGGATGGTCGTGCCGTCCACAGTGACAGGCAAGTCAGGAAGAGGACAGGGTTTGGGAAGGAAGATAAGGAGCTCAGTTTTAGTCATCTGTTCCAAACTTGGAACAGAGATGTCACAACCCAGGGCCTTTACAGTTGAGGCTAGATACCACTCACAGACTTGATCGAAGCAGTGTGGCCCAGAGTTGCTTTACATAACAGGTTGTTCCTCAGAGACTTGGACATGCTTTTCACTGAATTCAAGGACCCTGAGCCATCCCAGATGGATGTGCAGTTTGCTGACCACCACAAGTCTTTTTCCCTGACTCCCTCTCCAATGAAGGCTGCTACCATGTACCTCCACTCTTGTCATCCAGGACCTTCATATGCTTCAACAAGTCAGTTAAGTGCTAACTTCTATAATTAAATTCACCATCAAGCACTTTACTAAAACACTTTTTAACAAAATGTCCTCCTTTCAGAGTAGGACGTACGGTAGAGGTTTCGGCAGCCTCTTGCCTGCAGCCCCATTGGCTTGTTTTGCTCAGGACGAACTGGGAGTTTCTTTCTACTCCACATGTTTTTCCCAGTCTCCTTCTCTCAGAGGCCACTACCTGGAGTTCACACAGAGTGCTGGCAATGACTGAGTTGGCTGTCTTGAAGCAGGAATGCAGCACAGTTTCTTTGGGTGGCAGGACTGGGCAGCCTTGATCTTGCAGCCAGGATAACGCCGGTGCCCATAAATGAGGATGAGTTTCATGATGTCCACAGTTCCTTACCCTTGTCTCATCATACACAAGATGTATCACATGTCTACAGTCAGGGATGGAGGGACTGACCGTTCTCCCTCCAACTGGGGCAGCTGCATGCTTGCTCTCTGTGACTGGTTGTTGGACAAAAACTTGGACTACCCTGAGCCTGGAGCTCACTGCCATGGCCCTGGCCTTTGTTGTTTTGGAAAATGTAAAGCCTCAGAGACTATCCATTTTTTCTTGGGGTAAGGGAACGACATGGCCTCTTTAGCTGTGGGTGTTTGACAGGCAGGGACTTAGGCAGCCCTCATCTGGCAGCCCAGATAATAATAATAATAATGTTGGTATTTGTTAAGCGCTTACTATGTGCAGAGCACTGTTCTAAGCGCTGGGGGAGATACAGCGTAATCAGGTTGTCCCACGTGAGGCTCACAGTGAATCCCCATTTTACAGATGAGGTAACTGAGGCACAGAGAAGCTAAGTGACTTGCTCACAGTCACACAGTTGACAAGTGACAGAGCCGGGATTCGATCTCATGACCTCTGACTCCCAAGCCCATGCTCTTTCCACTGAGCCATGCTGCTCCTCTAATGCTCTTCTAATACCCTGCTCCTCCAGTGCTCCTCTAATGCTCCTCTAATACCCTGGTGGTCCTGTGTGATGATGGGTTTTTGAAGATCCACACTGCTTTACCCCTGTCTTATCATACCCTTGTGTCTTCAGTGTGGGAATGACATACTGAATGTCATGCCTCCCATCAGGCAGTTGCTTGGCAGGGCAGGTGTTGTGCCCAGCCTTGGTGGACAGCCCTTTGTCTGATCACACCTTATTTCTCCCCAAGTGAATGGAGTTGGTTCCAGTGTTGTTGTTTTCAAAGAAGCTAAACCTTTCTCAGATTGCCGTGGAATTGGATGCATCCCACAGATCTTCATCCAGTCTGGCTCACATGGATATCACTGCCCTGTCCGTACAGTAAAGCCTGTAAATGACTCAGGGCATACCTTTCAACAGACTTGCATCCTGGTCACTTTTCAAGGCAGAATGCCTGGCAGATACTTGGACACCTCTGTCACTGAGGCCAAGTTACTCTGTGATATCCGCTATGAAAGTGGAATTTGTCCACAAATCTTTATCCTTGTCTTCCTCACCAAGAGACCATGACAGTGTTCCTACAGGCACATCGTCCCAGGCCGGGATTTGCTTCAACACATCAGGTAAATTTAAATTTATGACATTGCCTTCACATGGTCTGGAGTTGTGAAAATGTATTTTTTGCTAATGGCTTCTCTTCCTACCCAGGATGTAGGGCAGAGAGTTTGGGAGCCTGTGGCATGAAGCCAGGTTGTCTCATTTGGAGCCAGACCAGCGTGGAGTTAAGTTATCTGCCCCAAGTCTGTCTTCCAGTGTCCATCACTCAGAGGCCGCTTCTGGGAGCTCAAACTCAGGGCTGTCAAGATCGAATGGGTTTCCTCTGAACAAGGAATCAAACTGCTCGACAAGGACTTGGGGAGCCCTGATCCCGCAGCCATGTTATGCCGGTGACCCTGAAACAGGATGAGTTTTCTGGGAGCCATGATTCTTTTTCCCTTCTCATCATCTCAGAGACAATGCCACCTTCCTTCAGTCGGGGATTACAGGAGTAAATATCCTACCTCAGATCAGAGTGGCAGCCCAACTGTTTTTCCTGGAGGGGTGTTTGGCAGAGACTGCGACTTCCCTTTGCCGGAAGTACAGTAATTCCTCCGTCTGACCACCATGAAGCCTCTGGTGTTGTTGTTTTCAAAGGATCCAGACCTCTTTCGGGTGGATGTGGGATTGGATGGGTCCCACGGAACATGTCCCGAACTTGTGCACACACAGTGATGTCTCAACCGAGAACCGAGAGAGTCAATGCTGCAACGACTCGTGGATTTCCGTAGAACAGGGTGGCATGGTAGTTGCTATCCGGGATGAGAGAGACTTGGACATGCCTTTTTCCAAAGCCCAGGGATGTCGTGTTGCCTAAGGATGCAGATTCTATCTCCGTCTTTCTCACACAGAGGTCACTAGCACGTCCATACGGTCACGTCGCCCAAGACTGGGATGTGCTTCAGCAAATCAGGTAAGTGTGAATTTCTCAATTTATGAGGAAAGACTTTTACACAATGGTATCTTTTCCACAGGAACAGATATGGCAGAGGTTTGGACCCCCTCCTGCCTGCAGTCAAGCTTACTCCATGTCAATGATGACGGGTGTGGAGTATGATGTGTATCTATATACAATCCATACATTATGTATTTTTACAGAGTTTCCCCCCCCCCCCATTCCAAAGGACTTAAACCAGAGTTTTGGATATCTTCTTGCCTAAACCCAAGCTATCCTTGCAGCCAGTTATGGCGAAGGGCATAGACTTAGAGATTTTCAGGGATCCCTTGCCTTCCGTAAAGCAAGAGGGCATCGTCGTGGGTTTTCATGGCGGGAGATATGGCAGAGGCTTGGACACGCCTTTCACTGAAGTCAAGCAATGCCATATTGCCCACGATTCTTTTGGAATTAGCAGGCTGCCACAGGTCTTCACCTGTGTCTTCCTCACACAGAGGCCACTGCCAGGTTAATGCAGGCTCATTGTCTTGAGACATGAGCTTCCTTCATGCAATCAGGTAAGTTTGAATTTTCTACATTTACACGGAAAAGCGAAGGTTATTACAAACAATTATCTGTTTTCCATAGCAGAAGGTAGGTTAGAGATCTGGGCACTCTCTTGTCTGAAGCCCAGTTACTTTGTAATCTAGAATACAGAATGTGAAGTGTGTGAGCTCCCACTAGTCTTGACCTCAGGGTTCCTCACCCAGAAGCCACTGCCAGGAGATCACCCTCAGGGGTTTCAAGGAATAGATGTGCTTCCTTTCCACAGTTAAGAACTTGGTTCTCGGGTGGCACCCATTTGCCAGGGATCCTGGCAGCATTGATCCTGGAGTGGTCAGCCTGTTGCATGTGCCTGAAGATGAAATGAGCTGGTGTCCGTAATTCTTTATCCCAATTTCTTCAAGTACAAGATGATGCTACATGTCTATAGGCAGGTAAGTATGTAGTCACTATTTTTCCTCAAGCCAGGGAGGTGGCATCGTGGTTTTTCCTGGTGGGGTATGCCACAGCGACTTAGTCACCAAATTTCCTCAACCTAAGATACTCATTCCCCAAGTACGTGTGCTGGTTCTGGTGTTGTTTTCAGTTCAGTTGCTACTGTCTCTTGTTCATGTGGATCCTCCAAATTTTAATTCAGTCTTTCAACCACAGACCAAAATACCAATGGCATGCACTTCATGTTTGGAAGAAACGAGGTACTTCTTCAAAGCTGGTTGTTATCATAGTTGCTTTCAAGTTTCTGGTGCAGAAACTTGGAGAGACATTTGAATGAAGCCAAGGTCATCTGTGTTGGCCCACACTAAGGTGGACTGTGGTGATTCATTCATTCATTCATTCATTCAATAGTATTTATTGAGCGCTTACTATGTGCAGAGCACTGTACTAAGCGCTTGGAATGAACAAGTCGGCAACAGATAGAGACGGTCCCTGCCATTTGACGGGCTTACAGTCTAATCGGGGGAGACGGACAGACAAGAACAATGGCAATAAATAGAGTCAAGGGGAAGAACATCTCATAAAAACAATGGCAACTAAATAGAATCAAGGCACTGTACAATTCATTAACAAAATAAATAGGGTAATGGAAATATATACAGTTGAGCGGACGAGTACAGTGCTGAGGGGATGGGAAGGGAGAGGGGGAGGAGCAGAGGGAAAGGGGGAAAAGAGGGTTTAGCTGCAGAGAGGTGAAGGGGGGTGGTAGAGGGAGTAGAGGGAGAAGAGGAGCTCAGTCTGGGAAGGCCTCTTGGAGGAGGTGAGTTTTAAGTAGGGTTTTGAAGAGGGGAAGAGAATCAGTTTGGCGGAGGTGAGGAGGGAGGGCGTTCCGGGACCGCGGGAGGACGTGGCCCAGGGGTCGACGGCGGGATAGGCTAGACCGAGGGACGGTGAGGAGGTGGGCGGCGGAGGAGCGGAGCGTGCGGGGTGGGCGGTAGAAAGAGAGAAGGGAGGAGAGGTAGGAAGGGGCAAGGTGATGGAGAGCCTTGAAGCCTAGAGTGAGGAGTTTTTGTTTGGAGCGGAGGTTGATAGGCAACCACTGGAGTTGTTTAAGAAGGGGAGTGACATGCCCAGATCGTTTCTGCAGAAAGATGAGCCGGGCAGCGGAGTGAAGAATAGACTGGAGCGGGGCGAGAGAGGAGGAAGGGAGGTCAGAGAGAAGGCTGACACAGTAGTCTAGCCGGGATATAACGAGAGCCTGTAGCAGTAAGGTGATTCCCAAAGGAATCCTTTGTGTTCCTCAAAGAGACTACTGTCACCTCAACAGTGTATTGTCTTCAAACATCCGAATGCATTCAATTAAATCAGGTAAATTCAAATTTCTGAATGTCCTTTCATCATTGAGAAGGTTGTGAAATGCCATTTTTGCCAAATGCCGGGTCTTTTTTTCTTTTCACTCTGGGAAATTTGGCAGGGATTTGGACCTCTGGTCCCTGAAGCCAAGGTACTCTGTGTTAACTTTGTGTTAACAATATCTGTTGCCAAATTGTACATTCCAATGGCTTAGCACAGTGCTCTGCACATAGTAAGCGCTCAATAAATACGATTGAATGAATGAATGAAGGAACAGAGATTTTGCTGACATTTCTTGGCTCCAAAAGTCTTCATTCTGGTTTCTTCCACACAATGTCCACTGCCAGGAGCATCACCATCAGGGCTTTGAAGTCCTGAATGAGCTCCCTTAAAGCAGGGTGGGCAGCTCTTATCCTGCAGCCAAGTCACCTTGGTGCCCCACATGAAAGTGGGTATTTTTGGCACCCATGAGTCCTTACCCCTGTCTTTTCTCACAGGAGGTTTTCCACCTGGCTTTCATCCCACCTTTAAGGAGGGGATATCCTTTCTCAAATTGGGGAGGCTGCCTAGTTGCTTTTCATGCCAGATTATTGGGCAAAGCCTTGGACTGACCCGGGAGCAAAGTTATCCCTCCAACCAATAAATGTGTCGCCCTGGTGTTTCCAAAGAAGTTGAACCTGATTGGATTTTGATGGATCCAACAAAACTAACCCCAATTTTGTACCAACAGACGTGAGCTCCCTTAAAGCAGGGTGGGCAGCTCTTATCCTGCAGCCAAGTCACCTTGGTGCCCCACATGAAAGTGGGTATTTTTGGCACCCATGAGTCCTTACCCCTGTCTTTTCTCACAGGAGGTTTTCCACCTGGCTTTCATCCCACCTTTAAGGAGGGGATATCCTTTCTCAAATTGGGGAGGCTGCGTAGTTGCTTTTCATGCCAGATTATTGGGCAAAGCCTTGGACTGACCCGGGAGCAAAGTTATCCCTCCAACCAATAAATGTGTCGCCCTGGTGTTTCCAAAGAAGTTGAACCTGATTGGATTTTGATGGATCCAACAAAACTAACCCCAATTTTGTACCAACAGACGTCACATCCATGTGGGAGACTGTGAATGACTTATGAACTTGGTTAAAATGGGATGGCATGTAAGCCCCTTGTGGGCAGGGATTGTCTCTCTTTATTGTTGTATTGTACTTTCCAAGCGCTTGGTACAGTGCTTTGCACACAGTAAGCCCTCAATAAATACGATTGAATGAATGAATGAAAGAATGAATGAATGTTGCTTGTCACGGCATGAAGTACGACGGAGAACTGGAGGAGCCGTTCATGGATGTCTGGGTCCTTCACGTTGTCAAAATATTTTTACAAAATGGCTTCTTTCCTGGGGGCGGAGAGAGTGAGGGAGGATGTCTGGCAGAAATTTGGGCAGCCTCATGCCCGACGACAAGTTACTCCATTTTTTCCAAGACTAATTGTCAGTTTGTTGTCTCCTACAAGTCTCTTTCTTAGTCTCCTTCCCTCAGAGGCCACTCCCAGTAGCTCACTGTGTTGGGCCCAGAACAAGCTGCCTCATTTAGTGACTGTGATCCTGCAAACAACACGAAGGAACAGATTTTGCAAAGCATCTGATAGGCTCTACTTGAGGCAGGTGATTGTGGGCCTGTGGGGGCAGAGCTTGGAGGGAGGCGTTGCTTTCTTTCCCTGTTCTACCCAATAATGGGCCTGGAGCAATCAATGACTGCCACGTGGAGCTATAGCTGCGACACCAAGGCAGATAATAGGTGGTCGGTTTGCACTGTGAGGGGGTACCTGGAGGCAGCATGGAAAAGAAAAAGTACCTGGGGCAGAAGCATGCAGAGAAGCAAGAAGGAAGCACGCTGAGAGCAACAGAAGCAGTAGGAGATCGGAACTCAGAAACAGCAGAAGGCAGCAGCACTTGGGAAGCAGAAGGAAGAAGCATTGGCAGAACAGGTTTCTTTGGACACAGACTGGTATTGGACTCTTGGTGGAGTGGAGTGGAGTGGAGTGAGGGAGTGTGTGTATGTGAAACTCCCTTGCATGCTGCTAAAACTAAGTAAAAAATTATCCACAGTAACCTTGGTGATCAGAGGTGTGATTTGAACTTTACTATGTGTCACTGAGGCTCTCCCGATCTAGGAAGGTCCTGGTTGGTACAAACCAGGGGCTCATGACCCTCACCCTCAGGGCTGCCATGGACTGAATGGGTTTCTTTGAAGCAAAGAAGCCACACCATTTCTTTGGTTGGAGGGGGTTTGACAAGGTCTTGGGCAGTGCTTTTACTTCAGCCAAGTGACCTGAGTGTCCCTAGTTAGAGAAGAATTTTATGGGATCCACAATTCTTCATCCCTATCTCATCATAGAGGAGAAGATGCCAAGTTTCTTCAGTCAGGAATTTCTCGACTGAGGTTTCTCCTTCAAATCAGGGACACAGCTAGTCACTTTAAAAAGCAGGTTGTTGGGCCAAGACTTGGACAATTGTGTGTGTCTGAAGTAGAATTATCCTTACTTCGATTAACTGCAATGGCCATGGTGGTGTTGTGCTCAAAAAGGTGAACCTGGATTGAACTAGAATGGAATTTACGGATGCCACAAAATTTGCTCCACAGCTGGCACAAAGATGTCACACCCAAGGGCCTATAAAGTTCTGGCTGTAGATAGTGCAAGGACTAGATTAAAACCCTGTGGCAAAGAGTTGCTTATCGTTGTAGGCTGTACTCCTGAGACTTGGACACCATTTCACTTGGACAATCACGTGTATCTGAAGCAAAGTTATCCTTACACTGAGTAACTGTAGAGGCCTCATCCAGATGACCACAGCCAGGCTTTAAAGAACCGTTGATGTTTCCCGAAGCAGTGAAGTCCACACGGATCATTTGGATGGTCTTTCACGTGTCTCATTTAGTCAGGTCAGTTTGAAATTCTAAATGTATATGCACAATCTAAAGGTATATGAAAATGTAGTTATTCAAAGCAGGACCTAGTCAGAGATTTTCACAGTGCCTTACCTGAAGCTCAGTTATTTATTTATTCATTTTTTAGTTAAGTTTTTCATGGTATTTGTTTAAGCGCTTACTATGTAAGCAATACCCAACTGTTCGCTCGCATAGATACAAGATGTTTAGGTTGGGCATAACCCCGCCCCACATAGGGCTCACAGCCTGCTCAAATATTTTATAGGGATGAGGTAACTGAGGCCCAGAGACGTGAAGTGATTTTTCCAAGGTTATACAGCAGACAAGAGGCAGAGCCAGTATCAGTAGTCAAATCCCCTGACTCCCAGGTCCAAGCTCTTCCTATTAGGCCACGCTGCTTGACCAGATGGACGGGTGAGGTGGTTTTCAATCAGCAGAGATTTACCCCATCTATGTCACTAAGGGGCCATTTCCAGGAACTTTCACTCAGGGCTGTCAATCAATCAATCCATCATTCAATCGCATTCATTACTATGTGCAGATTATAGGCTTTCTCGGAGCATGGAAGCAACAGAATTTCCTGGGTCGGTGGGTGGGTGGGGACTGGGGCAGCCCTTATCCCGCCGCCAAGTGACCCGAGTGTCTGTAGCTAAGGAACAGTTTTGTGGTGCCAAAGCAAACATCACGGAGTCTGCTTTGCCTTCGAGTGGGTGTGTCAGAGGCAGGGTTAGTTTTACTAAGTCTAAGCACCAAGCCAACCTTGTTCTCTTTAAATTTATCCTTTCCTGCCTTAACTCTGCCCTCTCCTCTGCCAGGCAAAACTATTTTTCTTCCCTCATTGACGCCCATGCCCATCACCCCCACCAATTGTTCTGGACTTTAAACTCTCTCCTCAGTCCCCCTGTTCCTCCCACTCCTCCATCCCTCACCCCAACGATCTGGCCACCTACTTCATTACGAAAATTAAGACCATCAGGTCTGAGCTCCCCAAAGTCACCCCTCCCCCTTCTCCATCCTCCCCGCTCCAAATCTTCTCCCTTACTTTCCCATCCTTCCCAGCAGTATCCTTGGAGGAGATCTCCTCCCTGCTCGCAAGTGCCACCCCCTCCATCTGTGCTTCGGACTCCATGCCCGCTCACCTTATAAAAATGATCACCCTTCCCTCCTCCCCTCATCTTCCATCTTTAACCACTCACTCTCGTACGACTTCTCCCTCTCTGCCTTCAAAGATACCCTTGTCTTCCCCATCCTAAAAAAACCCTCTCTTGACACCACTTCCCCTTCCAGTTATCATCCTATCTCCCTTCTTCCCTTCCTTTCCAAACTCCTATAACGTGTCACCTACACTCGCTGTCTTGAATTCCTTAACTCCAACTCTCTCCTGGACCCTCTCCAATCTGGCTTCTGTCCCCTCCACTCCACCAAAACTGCCCTCTCAAAGGTCACCAATGACCTTCTTTTTACCATGTCCAATGGCTTCTACTCTATCTTAATCCTCCTCGACCTCTCAGCTGCCTTTGACACTGTCGACCATCCCCTTCTCCTCCACACTTTATCTAACCTTGGCTTCATGGACTCTGTCTTCTCCTGGTTCTCTGCTTATCTCTCTGGCCATTCATTCTCGGTCTCCTTCGTGGTCTCCTCCTCTCCCTCTCATCCAATAAGTGTAGGGGTTCCTTAAGGGTCAGTTCTTGCCCCTCTTCTGTTCTCCATCTATACTCACTCCCTTGGTGAACTCATTCGCTCCCACGGCTTCAACTATCATCTCTATGCAGATGACACCCAAATCTACATCTCCTGCCCTGTTCTCTCCTCCTCCCTCCAGGCTCGTATCTCCCCCTGCCTTCAGGACATCTCCACCTGGGTGTCTGCCCGCCACCTAAAACTCAACATGTCTCAGACTGAGCTCCATATCTTCGCTCCCAAACCCTGTCCTCTCCCTGACTTCCTTGTCACTGTGGACAGCACTGCCATCCTTCCCATCTCACAGGCCCACAACCTTGGTGTCATCCTTGACTCTGCTCTCTCATTCACCCCTCACATCCAATCTGTCACCAACACCTGCCTATCTCATCTTCACAGTATCGCCAAGACCTGCCCTTTCCTCTCCATCCAAACTGCTACCGTGCTGGTACAAGCTCTCATAATATCCCGACTGAATTATTGTGTTAGCCTCCTCTCTCATCTCCCTTCCACCTGTCTCTTCCCACTCCAGTCTACTTTTCATTGTGCTGCCCGGATCATCTTCCTACAGAAACGCTCTGGGCATGTCACTCCCCTCCTCAAAAACCTCCAGTGGTGGCCTATCTACTCCACACAATGCAGAGTTTCTTTGTAGACAGGTAGTACTGCATTAGAGTGCCACAGGTGATTGAAGTTCCCAAAGCAAGGTACTCTAAGACAAGAAGCAGTGAATTTTTACTTTGGTTACTGGTCAGGTGTCCTGACCTTGCTAAGGGAGGAACGGCTCCCGTCCTGTCTGAAGATCTTAACATGTGAAGTTCCCCGATATGGCAGATATTTGGACAGGATGGGACAGAGAAGGGAAGGATACGTGATGTGTCTGCTTTGAGTAAATGGTGGCTTGGTTGTACAAAATGGAGTCTGGGCCTAAAGGCCCATGGCATTCCATCCCTCAGTATTCTACCACTTCTAGGGACTCTAGTCACCAGAGTTCCTTTTATTCACTTGAATGAAGTTGTTCTGAGGCCATCAAGTGGGTCTAGAGGCAAAACAGCTCAGAGGGGATGCTCTGAAGGGAAAGGGACTGAGGTAAGGCCCAAACCACCACTTCCATAGCAGGATCCACAATTCTCCACCCCTATCTCTTCATAACAGGAGATGCCACATGTCTACAGTTGGGGATCCAAGGGCTTCATGTTCTCTCTCATTGCAAAGCAGGCTTTGGGCCGAACCTCAGATGACCACCCTTAGCCTGAGTTATCTCTCCCTCCCGTTGCAGCAATGGCTCTGGTGCTTCTGTTTGCTGAGGAGCCAAACCTCTCTCAAACTGATGTGGAATTTGATGAAGCCCACAAATATCACTTCTAATTGGGCACACACAGATGTGACTGCCAAGTCCACATTCGGTCAAGTCTGTCAATAATTCACAGACTTCCTTATAACAGGGTTGCATCCAAGTGGTTTTCTCTAGTGCCCTGGACAGGACTTTCATGGAAGCCAAGATTGCTCCAGGGTAACCAAGGTGCGGGTGGTTTGCAGCCACAAATCTTGAGCTCCGTCTTCCTCACCGAGATGCTGCTACTATGTGCAAACATAGTCATATCATTCAAAAGCTGCATGTGCTCCAACACATCATGCAAGTTTGAACTTCTCAAATTGCCTTCATGGAACAACATCCACAGGGTGCTGGTTCTCTACAATAAGTCTTTTCCCAATCTCTGGTCAATTCATGGCCACTGCCAGGAGAACCCACTCAGGGATCTCATGGATCTCATGGACCGAGTGGGCTTCCTCAAAGCAGGAAAGCCACATGAATTTCATGCAGGAGGGAAGGACTGTCGTTTCTTGAATGGAGCATGTTTGCCAGGGATCTTGGCAGCCTTGATCCTTCAGCAGAGTCAACCAAGTGCCCGTGACTGAAGATTAGTTTTATGGGAACCACATTTCTTTATCCCTATCTCCTTAAATAGAAGATGGTGCCACGTGTCTAAAGGCAGGGACGTAAGTAGTGCATATTCCTTCTCAAAGCAGGGAGATGGCATGGTAGATTTTTTGGGCAGGATTATTCAGCACAGATTAGGTACCACTTTTCCTCAATCCAACTAATTTGTACTGGTTCTGGTGTTGTTTTCTGTGGGGTAGATACTGTCTCAGAATAATGTCGATCCTCCATCTATTAACTTGGTCTTTCCAACACAGACATCAATACCAACTGCATTTAATAGAGGCTTGAATGAAACGAGGTACTTTCTTGAAAACTGGGTGTCATCTTCATTGCTTTTCATGGCAGTATGTGGAGCAAAAACTTGGACAGACCTCTGAATGAAGGCAAGGTAGTTCATGTGGGCCAAGACTAAGGGTGGACTGTGGAGATTCCCAGAGATTCTCTCAAAGAGACCACCATCATAAGAAGAGTGTATTGTCTTCAAGGACCCAAATGTGCTTCATGAAATAAGATAAATTCAAATTTCTCAATGTCCATTCACAACTTGGAGCTTAGTTAGAAGACATTTTGCATATTAGTTGATCTTTTGTTCCTTCTTGTGGTCAGGGATGTGGTGGGGATTTGGGCCTCTGGTCCCTGAAATCAAGTTACGTAGAATTAATGGAGGTTATCATGGAGTTGTTGGCTTCACAATGTCTCTGTCTGGGTCTCTGCCATGCAGGGTCCACTTTCCGGAGGATTACCATCAGGGCTTTAAAGGCCAGAATCTGCTCCCTTAAAGCAGATTCCCTTTTGTATTGCTTTATTTTTTCTCTACAGAAGGACTCAGAGGGACTGGGGCACCTTCTTGCCTGAATCCCAGGGATTCTTATCTCACATGACTGAGATGGCTTTGGTGGTGTTGTTTTCAAAGAAGCTGAAACTCCCTCAGACTATGGTTGAAAATTTTCCCTCAGAGATATCACTGGCAAGTGCATTCAAACAAGCCTTTACAGGCTTCACTGACTTCCTAAAAGTAGGGTGTCATCAGAGAGGCTTTTCCCTGGTGGGATGTATGACAGAGAACAGGTCACGCCGTTTCCTGCAGTCTAGTGACGCTGTGTTTCCCAAGGTGAATGGGGCATTTGTTCATTCATTCATTCATTCATTCATTCAATCATATTTATTGAGCGCTTAATGTTTGCAGAGCACTGTACTAAGAGATTGGAAAGTACAGTTCAGCAATAAAGAGAGACAATCCCTGCCCACACCAGGCTTACAGTCTAGAAGGGGGGAAACAGACATCCAAACAAGTAAAGAGGCATCAATATAAATAAATAGAATTATAGATATATACATCAAAACAAGTAAACAGATATCAATGTAAATAAATAGAATTATAGATACATACACATATACATGTATACATAAGTGCTGTGGGATGGGGAGAGGTGGGGAAGGGCAGAAGGAGCGAGTAGAGATGACGCAGAATGGGGGGAGCTGAGGAAAAAGGGGGCTTAGTCTGAGAAGGCCTCTTGGAGGAGGTGAGCCTTCAGTAGGGCTTTAAAGGGGGGAAGAGTGATTGGCGGATATGATGGTTGGTCCCAGCACCCATGGGTGTCTTCCTCATATGGAGGCCATGGCCACATGCCTAACGTCACATAATAATAATAATGATGGCTTTTGTTAAGCTCTAACTCTGTGCAAGGCACTGTTCTAAGTGCTGGTGTAGATACAAGCTAATCAGGTTGGACACAGTCCCTGTCCTTCTTAGGGCTCACAGTCTTAATCCCCATTTCACAGAGGAGTTAGCTCTGGCCCAGGATGTTAAATGAGTTGCTCAGTGTCCCACAGCAGACAAGTGGTGGAGCTGGAATTAGAAGCCAAGTCCTTCTGACTCCCAGGCCTGTGCTCTATAATAAATAATAATAATAACAGTAATAATAATGATAACTGTGGTATTTCTTAGCCTCTTACTATGAGCCAAGCACTGTACTAAGTGCTGGTGTGGATACCAGCAAATCAGGTTGGACACAATCCCTGTCCCATGTGGGGTTAACAGTCTCAATCCCCATTGTACAGATGAGGTAAATGAGGCATAATAAGTCAAGTTATTTCCCCAAGGTCACACAGCAGACATGCAGTGGACCGGGGATTAGAACCCATGACCTTCTGACTCCCAGGCCCGTGCCCTAGCTACGAGGCCATACTGCTTTCCATTTCCAGAGACTGGAATGTCCTTCATATTGTCATGTAAATTTTAATTTTTAAATTTACATGGAAAATCTCATGTTTTGTGAAAATTTGTTTTCTTCAAAATTTTTTGCTTTCCACAACTGAAGTTATGTTAGAGAACTGGGCAGTCTCTCATTTGAAGCCTAGTTACTCTCCATTAACTTTGGGTTAATGTGGAGGGAGTGGGCTCCCACTGGTCTATATCTCAAGGTTTCTAACCCAGAGGCCACTGCCAGGTGCTCACCCTCTGGGTTTTCAAGAACTGGATGTGTTTCCTTCAAGCAGGCAAGGACTGTGGTTTCTTGGATGGTGGGTGTTTGCCAGGGACACAGGGAGCCCTAATCCTGGAGCAGAATCTTCCTGGTGCCCGTGACTAAAGATGAGTTTGGTGGGATGCGCAGTTCGTTATCCCAATCTCCTCAAGTAGAAGACGGTGCCAAGTGTCCACAGGGAAAGGATGTAAGTGGTGAATATTCTTCCTCAAATTAGGGAGCCGACATGGTGACTTTCCCGGTGGTGAATTGAACACCCACTTCCTCAACCCAAGAGATTTATTTCCCAATTCAAATTTCTGGTTGTCCATTCACAATGTAGAGCTTTGTTAGAAGACATTCTTGCACCATGCATGTCCTCACTTTTCTTCTCGTGAGGTACAGGGATTTGGACCTCTGTCGCCTGAAGCCAAGTTACCTTACATTTACCCAAATGATCATGTTGTTGGCTCTGAAACGTCTCCATACCAGTCTCTGCCATGCAGAGGCCCCTGCCAGGAGGATCACGGACATGGCTTTAGAGGCCTAAGTGCTCTTCCTCAAAGCCAGGAGGCAACGTGGTTTCTTCTGACGATGGGTGTTTGAACAAGAAATGGGCAGCTCTTTTCCTGTAGCCAAGTTCCTGGGATAGCCTGGAAGAAGGTGGAGTTTTTGTCACCCCCATGTCTTCACCCCCGCCTTGTCTCACCGGAGGTTTTCTAAGTGGCTTTGGTCACACCTTGAAAGATGGAATATTCTTTCTCAAATCTTGGGGGCCTCACAATCTCTTTGCAAAGTAGGTTATTGGGCAAAGGCTTGGACTGAGCCAAGAAGCAAGTTATCCTTCTGACCAACAAATGCCATGGCCCTGGTGTTGCTTTCAAAGAAGCTGAACCTCTCTCCTTGGGATGGGGAATTTGATGGATTCCACAAAATACACCCCTAACTTTGCACCAACAGATGGCACACCCAAGTGTGAAGCTGTAAACGATGCAGAGACTTGGCCAAAACAATGTGGCACCTAATCAGTTTTCATGCCACCAGGTACAGCCGTTACGTGGGCACACCTTTAAGTGAAGTGAAGAAACTGCGTCATCCAAGAGTAATTTGAAATTATTTGATTCCCACATGTTTTTACGGAGGTTTTCCTCACACAGAGTCCACGACCACATGGATACTGTAATAGTGCTGTAGACTTCAGTACTCATTGACAGAATGGGGAGGTGTCAAAATATATTTTTACAAAATGGCTTCTTCTTGAGGAGGATGTATTGCAGAAATCTGTGGACCTTCTTACCTGAAAACAAGGCCTTTTTTTGGCACCAAGACTACCAGGGAGTTTGTTGTTTGTTGTCTACTACAACTCTCTTTCTCACCCTCCTTCCCTCAGAGGCCACTTGGTCCCGGGTCATTTGGATTCCCTTGAAGGAAGGAAGCAACATGGTTTCTTTGGGGGTCATGTGTTAAGGGAATTAGAAAGGTCTTATGCTGCTGCTCAGTAGAAAGAGCAAGGACTTGGGAGGCAGAGGTCATGGGTTCGAATCCCTGCTCTGCCTCTTGTCAGCTGTGTGACTGTGGGCAAGTCACTTAACTTCTCTGTGCCTCAGTTACCTCATCTGTAAATGGGGATTAAGACTGTGAGGCTCATGTGGGACAACCTGATTCCCCTGTATCTACCCCAGTGCTTAGAACAGTGCTCTGCACATAGTAAGCGCTTAACTAATACCAACATTATTATTATTATTACCCTGGTGGCCCTGACCAAGGTTTACTCTTTTAGGGATCCGCTGTCTTGTCACTCAGGAGAAGATGACACATTTCTATATGTGGGGATCGAAGGACCGAATAGCCTTCTTCCAATCAGGGAGGCAGCATGGGTGCATCACAAAGCAGGTTTTTGGGCAAAGACATGGATAACGTGCCCGAAGCCAAGTTATTCTTCCCTTGGTTAACTCTGATGGCTCAGGTGTTCTTATTTCCAAAAAAACTAAACCTCTGATGGGGCTGGAATGGAATTTGATAGATTCCCCCCAAACCAACACCTAACTTTGGCTGCAGAGAAATGGCATATTGTAGTGTGAGGCTGTACACGACTTATGAACCTGATTGAAACAGTTTGGCATGTAGCTGGGTTCCAGGGCAGCAGGTAAAGTGGAGACATGGACACAGCTTGGAATGAAGTAAAGAAACTCAGGAATTGAAGGACAGAATAATCTTCCTCAGATCAGGGAGGCAGCACAGTGGCTTTCAAAGTCTATTTTTGGGCAAAAACATGGACTTGGACAGCTCTGGTGTTCTTGTTTTCAAAGAAGCTGAACCTCTCAGATGGACGGAAAATATGATGCATTCCAGAAAATGTATCCCGAGCTTTGCAGACCCAGGTGTCACACCCAAGTGATTAGGGGAGCATTTTGCCCAAGTCAAGTTTCTTTTCCCCAGGACACCAACTGTGCACATACTCATGGTCATGTTTCCAGTAGAGCAGATACTGTCTTAGACAAATTTGGAACTGCATGGGATGCCACAAATTCAATCCATTCCTTCAAATACAGATGCCACTACCGACTGCAAGAGATTAAGCCCTTGAAAGCCAATGTTCTTCCTTCTCCCTGAGTGGCATCTTCATTGCCTTTCATGACAGGATATAGAGCAGAGTCTTGGTCATGCCTGGGAGGGAAACCAAGCTACTTGTTGCTAACCAAGGTGAACGCGCAGTTTGTTGACTGCCACCAGCCTTCCTTCTATGGTTCGCCACACAAAGGCCCCAAAGGTATAATCAATGCCAGGGCTTTCAAAAGCTGTGGATGCTGTGCCAGAGCAGGGAAGTCCACACTAATTCTTGAGCTTGAGAGACTGAATGTTTTACTTCAAACCGGGGTGGCAGTATGGTGGCTTTCCATGGCAGGTAGCTCGACAAAGGTTTGAATTATGACGTGCCTGAAGCCAAGCTATTTCCCCTTCAGATGACTGAGTTGGTTCTGCTGTGGTTGTTGTTTTTAAACAAGTCAAACCTCAACGACAAAATGTTCTTCCTTGAACTGAAGAAGTGACATGGTTTCTTTGGAGGAAGGTGTTTGCCCACCTAGTTGGTACACCCAACTGAAAGGCTGTGAGCGACTCATGGACTTGGATGAAATATTGTGAAACATGGTTTTCACAGCTTTCCGTACAGAAGAGATCTGGACATGCATTTTAGTGAAGTACAGAAATTCTGCATCATCTCAGATTAATATGAAATCACTTGACTCCCACATGTCTTTGTCCTGGTTTTCCTCACATCAAGGCCACTACCCCATGGAGATGGTAACCTCATCCCGAGACATCATTGTGCTTTGACAGATCAGGTCCTTTTCTAAATCTATTTTGACAAAATGACTTCTTCCCTGGGGAGGATGTATTGCAGAAATTTTGGGAGCCTCTTCTTTGAAGACATGGTACTTGAGTTTCACCAAGACTTCAGGGAGTTGGTTGTCTACAAGTCTCTTTCCCAGACACTGTCCCTCAGAGGCCACTCCCAGGACCTCACACTCATGGCTCTTCCGGGCCAAATGGGCTCCCTTGAAACATGGAAGCAAAAGTTTTTTTGGGGTGTCAATCTTTTGACAGGACTTGGATAGCCCTCAGGCTGCAGCCAAGTTTACCTTGGTAAATCAGGGAGGCAGCACGGCTGCATTCCCAAGGAGATTTTTAGGCAAAGACTTGGACAATCCCTTTCCAGAAGAAAATGACCTTACCATCAGTCACTGTGATGACTCAGGGATGGTGCTGTGTGGTGGTGGTGTCTTGGATGGGTAATTCGACCGATCCCACAAAATTTACCCCGAACTTTGCAGACACAGATGTCAATCCCAAGTGCCTGTACAGTCACAACTGTACCGGCTTCTGGATTTTCCTAATAAGTGTGGCACGTAGTGGCAGCCGATTGCCCCGAGCACCTCGAACTAAGGAAGATTTTTGTGGAGTCCTGAGTTCTTCACCAATGTCTCAACATAGAGGAGAAGACGACGAGTGTGAAGATGATGTGTGTCTACAGGCAGGGATCAAAGCACCGAATAGCCTTTGTTCCATCAGGGAGGTAGCACAAGTGCATTGAAAGCAGGTTTTGTGGTAGAGATTTGGACAATCTTGCACCCGAAGCCACGTTATCCTTCTCTTCAAAATCTAGGATGGCTCTAGTGGTCTTATTCCCAAAAAAGTGAACCCCTGGCTGGCTCCAGTAGAATTTTGGGAGCCTCTTGCCTGAAGAACAGGAACTTTCCTTGGCATCAACATGGTCTATCCTGACAGGATTTAGAGTGGGGTCCTGGTCGTGCCTTGGAGGGAAACCAAGCTACTCAGTCTTCACTGAGACAAAGGTGCAGTTTATTGGCACCCCCCCCCCCCCCACCTTTCACCCCAGTCATTGCTACACAAAGGCCTTGACCTGATGATCTCAACCAGGACTTTGAAGAACTGTAGATACCTTCTCAGAGCAGCCAAGGACAACCCAATTCATGTGTTTAATTTCATCAGGTCAGTTGGAATTTCTAAATTTCTTTGCACTATCTAGGGGTGTGTCAAAATGTCCTTTTAGTATGATCTTTTCCAAAGCATGACATAGAGATTTTGGCATTCTTTTTCCTGAAGCTCAGTTGATTTATTTTTAATGTCATGATTTTTAGTGGTGATTTGTTGAAGTGCTTACTACGTGCCCAGAACTGGACTCAACACTAGGGTAGATATACTGTGAGCCCATTTCTGGGCAGGGATTGTCTCGATCTGTTGCCAAATCATAAATTCCAAATGCTAAGTACAGTGCTCTGCACACAGTAAGTGCTCAGTAAATACAATTGAATGAATGAATGAATATAAGATATTTCCTATGGACGTGTTCCCGGTCCCACACAGGGCTCACAGTCTAACTCCTTATTTCCCAGAAGAGGTAACTGAGGCCAGAGGAGTGAAGTCACTTGCTCAGGCTCACATAACGGACAAGTGGTGAAGCCAGGATATGAAGCCAAGCCCGGGCTCTTCCCATTAGGCCACACTGCTTGACCCAGACAAAAGGTGAGATTGTTTTCAATCACTAGAGATTTTCCCAATCTATGTGACTTTAAGACCATTTGCCAGAGCTCTCACTAAAGACTGCCTAGGACTGAATGAGTTTCCTTAGAGCAAGGAATCATGATGATTTCCTTGGTTGCCAGGCACTGGACGAGACCTTGGGCAGCCTCGATCCTGCTGTCAAGGTACCCGCGTGCCCCAACATGAGCAACAGTTTTGTGGCATCCACAGTTCTTCACCCCTGTCTCGTCACCAGGTTCCAGTCTGGGTTTGAAACACTGAAGCTTCTTCTTCAAATCCCAGAGGCTGCACAGTTGCATGGCAAAGTCGGGTTTAGGGCAAAGCCCCTGACACCCACCCTCCTTCGGGAGCAGAGTTAGCCTTCCCTCTGGTTACTGAGATGGCTCTGGTGCTAATGTACTCCAAGGACCTGAACCTCTTATTATTATTATTAATATTATGGTATTTGTTAAATGCTTATTATGTGTCAAGCACTGTTCAAAGCACTGGGGTAGATACAAGGTAATCAGGTTGTCCCGTGTGGGGCTCACAGTCTTATTCCCTATTTTCCAGATGAGATAAATGAGGCATAGAGTAGTTAGATGACTTGCCCAAGGTCACACAGCAGACAAGTGGCAAAGCAGGATTCGAACCCATGTCCTTTGACTCCCAAGCCCATGCCTTTTCCACTAAGTCACACTGCTTCTCATCTTCTCACGCTGCTTCAGACACCTCTTGCTGTCTGATTTGGAATTTGATGAATCCTGCAAAATCAACCCCTAACCACGCACCACCCTGTAGATAGTCAGACCTGTAAAAGACTCACAGGCTTCCTTAAAGCCGGGTTGCATAATAGTCGTTTTTTGGAGTGGAAGGTACTGTAGAAATGGATGAAATCGGGACCGAGTGAGTAAGCTGGCACTAGTGGAGCGAAGAGTGTGAGCTGGGCTGAAGAAGACCAGTGAAGTGAGGTAAGATTCATTCAATAGTATTTATTGAGCGCTTACTATGTGCAGAGCACTGTACTAAGCGCTTGGGATGAACAAGTCGGCAACAGATAGAGACAGTCCCTGCCGTCTGACGGGCTTACAGTCTAATCGGGGGAGACGGACAGACAAGAACAATGGCAATAAATAGAGTCAAGGGGAAGAACATCTCGTAAAAACAATGGCAACTAAATAGAATCGAGGCGATGTACAATTCATTAACAAAATAAATAGGGTAATGAAAATATATACAGTTGAGCGGACGAGTACAGTGCTGTGGGGATGGGAAGGGAGAGGTGGAGGAGCAGAGGGAAAAGGGGAAAAAGAGGGTTTAGCTGCGGAGAGGTAAAGGGGGGATGGCAGAGGGAGTAGAGGGAGAAGAGGAGCTCAGTCTCACCTCTTGGAGGAGGTGAGTTTTAAGTAGGGTTTTGCAGAGGGAAAGAGAATCAGTTTGGCGGAGGTGAGGAGGGAGGGCGTTCCAAGATCGCGGGAGGACATGACCCAGGGGTCGACGGCGGGATAGGCGAGACCGAGGGACGGTGACGAGGTGGGCGGCAGAGGAGCGGAGCGTGCGGGGTGGGTGGTAGAAAGAGAGAAGGGAGGAGAGGTAGGAAGGGGCAAGGTGATGGAGAGCCTTGAAGCCTAGAGTGAGGAGTTTTTGTTTGGAGCGGAGGTTGATAGGCAACCACTGGAGTTGTTTAAGAAGGGGAGTGACATGCCCAGATCGTTTCTGCAGGAAGATGAGCCGGGCAGCGGAGTGAAGAACAGACTGGAGCGGGGCAAGAGAGGAGGAAGGGAGGTCAGAGAGAAGGCTGACACAGTAGTCTAGCTGGGATATAACGAGAGCCCGTAACAGTAAGGTAAGCCGTTTGGGTGGAGAGGAAAGGGCGGATCTTGGTGATATTGTAGAGGTGAAACCGGCAGGTCTTGGTAACGGATAGGATGTGTGGGGTGAACGAGAGAGACGAGTCAAGGATGACACCGAGATTGCGGGCCCGAGAGACGGGAAGGATGGTCGTGCCATCAACGGTGATAAAGAAGTCTGGGAGAGGACCGGGTTTGGGAGGGAAGATGAGGAGCTCAGTCCTGCTCATGTTGAGTTTTAGGTGGCGGGCCGACATCCAGGTGGAGACATCCTGGAGGCAGGAGGAGATGCGAGCCTGAAGGGAGGGGGAGAAGACAGGGGCGGAGATGTAGATCTGCGTGTCATCTGCGTAGAGATGGTAGTCAAAGCTGTGAGAGCGAATGAGTAAGATGAGGAAAGGTGCTGTAGGATGAGTGCTGTAAAGCTGATGGGTAAATAGTTTCTGCTGTATATGGAGCTGGGTGAGCAGCATTGGATGTTCTTGAGGGTGGGAAGATGTGGACTGAACTTTTTTTTAGAAAATGATCCATGCAGCAGAAGATAAGGTGGGATGAGATAAGTGCTTGCATCAGCATGGTAGCTGTTGGATAGACATTTTAAAAGGGCAAATTTTAGCAATGCTGTGAAGGTAGTACCGACAGGATTTGGTGAGAGATTGAATAATATGGGGGTGGAATTGGAGAGATGAATGCCAAGATTTCGGGCTCATTAATCAGTCTGTCAGTCTGCACATTGCGTGCTTACCATGTGCAGAGTTCTTTACTAAGCACTTGGGAGCGTATACTAGAGCAAAATAACAGGCATATTCCCTGTCCACAACAAGCTTATAGTCTAGAGGGGGTAACAGACACGTATATAAATGATTGAATTGCACAGCAGCATGGTGTAGTGGATAGGCCACAGGCCTGGAAGTAAGAAGATCATGTGTTCTAATCCCAGATCTGCTACTTGTCTGTTGTGTGACCTTAGGCAAGTCACTTCACTTCTCTGGGCCTCAACTCCTCATCTGGAAAATGGGGATTGAGGCTGTGTGTCCCTCCTTGGACAGGGACTGTGTCCAACCCTATTTGCTTGTATCCACCCCAGTGCTTAGTACAGTGCCTGGCACATAGTAAGTGCTTAACAAATGCCACAATTATTATTATCATTATTCAGTAGTGTGAGACTGGGAGGGTAGATGAATAAAGGGAGCGAGTCAGGGCGACGCAGAAAGGAGTGTGAGAAAATGAACAGAGCGCTTAGGTTGGGAAGGCCACTTAGAGGAGATGTGCCTTCAATATGAGGAAGGAGGGTGTTCCAGGCCAGAAGAGGAATGTGGGCGAGAGATCGGCAGGGATGAGGTAGATGAGATGGATGTATTGTGAGAAGGTTAGCATTAGAGTAGCCAAGTGTGCCAGGTGGGTTGTATTAGGAAAGTAGCAAGGTGAGATAGGAGGGAGCAAGGTGATTGAGTGTGTTAAAGCCGACGATGAGGTGTTTCTGTCTGAGGCAGAGGTAGGTGGGCAACCACTGGAGGCTCTTGAGGAGTGGGGAATCATGCCCTGACTATTTTTGAAGAAAACTAATCCATCCGTGCAGCAGAATGAAGAATGGACTGGAGTGGGGAGAGACAAGAGGCTGGGAGTTCAGCAAGGGGGATGATAGAGGAGTCAAGATAGGATAAGATGATAATCATAATTATGGTATTTGATAAGTACTATGTGCAAAGCCTTGTACTAAGCACTGGGATGAATACAACATCTGCCCTTTCCTCTCCATCCAAACCGCTACTTTGTTGGTACAATCTCTCATCATATCCAACTGGATTACTGCATCAGCCTCCTCTCTGATCTCCCATCTTCTGTCTCTTCCTGCATCAGTCTGTACTTCATTCTGCTGTCCAGTTTATCTTTCTACAGAAATGCTCTAGGCATGTCAGCCCCCTCCTCAAAAATCTCCTATGGTTGCCTATCAACCTTTGCATGAAGCTAAAACTCCTCACTATTGGCTTCAAAGCCCCCTCCTACGTCACCTCCCTTCTCTCCTTCTACAGCCCAGCCCACACACTCCTCTCCTCAGCTGCTAACCTCCTCACTGTGCCTCGTTCTCCCCTGTCCTGCCGTCGACCCCTGGCCCATGTCCCACCTCTGGCCTGGATGCCCTCCCTCCTCACAACCACCAAACTAGCTCTCTTTCCCCCTTCAAAGTCCTACTGAAAGCTGACTTCCTCCATGAGGCCTTCCCAAACTGAGCCTCCCTTTTCCTCTGCTCCTCCTCACCTCCCCATTGCCCCTCCTCCCTCCCTCTGCTCCTCCCCCTTCCATACCCCACAGCACTTGTGTATATTTGTACATATTCATTATTCTATTAATTTTATTAATGATGTGTATATATCTAAAATTCTACTTATTTCATCTGATGCTATTGATACCTGTCTACTTGTTTTATTTTCTTGTCTGCCTCCCCCTTCTAGATTGTGAGCCCATTGTTGTGTAGGGATTGTCTCTATCTGTTGCTGAATTGTACTTTCCAAGCGCTTAATACAGTGTTCTGCACACAGTAAGCACTCAATAAATACGTTTGAATGAATGAATGAATGAATGAATACAATCTAATTGGGTTAGACACAGTCACTCTCCCTCATAGAGCTCACAGCCTTAATCCCCATTTGACAGATGAGGTAACTGAGGTACAGAGAAGTGAAGTGATGCACTCAAGACCACATAGCAGACAAGTGACGGAGCCGGGATTAGACCCGAAGAACTTCTGACTCCCAGGCCCACGCTGTGGTAGCAGTTTGGATGGAGAGGACAGGGAAAATTTTAGCAATGTCATGATGGTCGAACCGCCAGGATTTAATGATGGATGGAATCTGTGGGTTGAATGAGAAAGAGGAGTCAAGTTTAAAGTGAAGTTTATGATCTTCTGAGACAGGAAGGATGGCGGTGCTTTCTACCACAATGGGAAAATATGGGGGAGGTCAGGATTTTGGCGAGAACATGAAGAGTCTATTTTGGAGATCTTTAGTTTGAGATAATTTGAATGGATATGGCCCTTACCTATTTGATCCCATTGCTCGTTTGATCCCCTTTCTTTTTGGTAGATTATTTCAAAGAGCAAATCTATGAACACACGGCATTTTTCTGTAGGAGCAAGCCCAAAGAATGACAGCCCAATTCCAGCCATAAATTGTGGCATAGTGAATTTTACTATAAACTGCTCCTACTGCTTGTTTGGTTGGCTATTTTCAATCCTTTGGTGCTGGTGGTGGAAAAGCCTGTCCCAACAGGATGCACTGCTCAGGAGAAACGAAATCAAGGCTTTGGAGCCCAAATGCTAAAATTTCCAGATATGGTGTATCCAGATGAGTACCAGGTTTGGGAGAGGCACACACCCAGAGAGCATGGCATAGTGGAATAGACCCATGCATGGCAGTCAGAGGTCCTGGTCTCTGCCACTGATCTGCTGTGTGACCCAGGGCAAGTCACTTCACTTCCCTGTGCTTCAGTTTCCTCATGTGGAAAATGGGGATGAAGACTGTGAGCCCTAGGTGGGACAGGCATTGTTTTTACAAACCGATTGTCTTAAATCTCCTCCAGTGATTCTATCTACCCCAGTGCTTAGTACAGTCCCCAGCACGCCATAAACACATGAGGAATACCAATAAATGAAATCCCAAACCACCGGAAAGCCCTGAAAGGGGGTATCATGCTGATAATACTTTGAGGTACATGTTCATCACAGCACCCTGTCAACCAAGCACAGCAAGTTACATGATTACTTAAAGATAGCAGAAGCAATTGTGTGCCATTTGGGTGCAGAGCATTGTTCCGATTCTGAGCCCTGCCATAAGGATGATCCTTCCAGAAGCGACCACAGGGGGGCGCACAAGCTAAAATATGACTCAAGGGGGTGGGAGGCAGGCAGGTCGGTGATGGACTCAGAAAGAGGATGAAATGATAAAAACCATAATACAGAATTAGCAAGAGAGTGCTACAGCTGATGAAACAGAACTGGAAGGTACACACCATTTAGTCGGGATCACTGAGAATCCGACTGTTGGCCACACCAGCCAGAATTCTAAAGGTTTGGCTGGTAAACTTCCACTTTAACTTCTCTCAGACCTCCTCCAGAGACAAGGGCAGGTGTTTTCCTGAAGACCTGAATATGCTCCAGCAAATAGGGTCAGTTTGAATTTCTAAATGGATGTTCATCATCTAAAGTTTTATGAAATATATTTTTGGGAAAGGTTGTTTTTGTTGTTGTTTTGTCTCCCTGGAAGAAACTGGAACAGAGATTTGGGTCCCCTCTTGCCTGAATCCAAGGTATACTTACCTCAGATCAGTGAGCTGGTGTTGTTCCTTTCCAAGAGACTGATCCTCTCTGAGACTAAGTTGGAAAATGGTTGTATCCCTCAAATGTTCAGCTGAAGATGTCATTGACAAGTGCATAGTCAGGCCTCTAATGGGCTTCCTTCAAATAGGGCAGCATCGTAGTTGCATTTCACTATGTGATGTAAGGCAGAGACTAGGACATGACATTCTATGAAGTCAAGAGACACTGTTTCGCCCAAGATTCGTTGGGAAGCTGTTTGTGGCCACTAGTGTCTTCCTCCCACAGGGGTCACTACCATGTGCCTACGATCATGTCATCCAAGACCCGAATGGGCTCCGACAAATCTGATAAGTTTGAATTCTTAATTTCTATTGAAAATGTTTGAGAAAATGGTATCTTTTCCACAGGAGGTCATATGGCTGAGGTCTGTGGCCTCTCCTGCTTGGAGCCAAGTTTACTGTATGTTCATGATGTTAAATGAGGAGTCAGCTGGCTCCCAAGCATCTTTATCTGCATCTTCCTCAAAGAGAGGCCGCTACCCCGTGCCTAAAATCCTGCATTCCCAAACGCTAATGGGCTTCAACACATTGGTAGGTTTGACTTTCTAAATTTCTGTTCCTTATCGAAAGATTTATGAATTATATTTTGGCAAAAGTTTTGTGTGTTCTTTTATTTTTTCCCACCGAAGGACTCAGAAGGATTGGGGAACTCTCTAGCCTGAATCCAAGGGAGTCTTGGCTCACATACTTGAGTTGCTTCTGTTGCTGTGGTTTTCAAAGACGATGAAACTCCCTCAGACTACGGTTGAAAATTTTCCCCCAGAAATGTCACTGGTAAGTACATCCAGACAAGCTTGTAGGGGCTTCACGGACTTCTTTAAAATGGGGTGGCATCAGAATTGCTTTTCCAAGGAGGGATGTACGGCAGAGACCTGGACACGCCTTTCCCGAAGGTCCAGCGACGCTGTGTTTCCTATAATGAATGGGGAATTTATTCATTGTCCTCAGTGTCAATGGGCACCTTCCTCAAAAGAAAGTACAGTCACATAATAACAATAGTGATGATATTTGTTAAGCTATGACTGTGTTCCAGGCACTCTTCTAAGAGTGTAGATAACATGCTAATCAGGTTGGACATAGTCCCTGTCCCACATAGGGCTCACAGTCTTAATCTCCATTTCACAGATGAGGTAACAGAGGCCCAGAGAAGTGAAGTGACTTGCCCAAGGTCACACAGCAGACAAGTGGTAGAGCTGGGATTAGAACCCGAGGTCTTTCTGACTCCCAGGCCCGTGCTCTAACCATGAGGCGATGCTAATTCCCATTGCCAGAGACAGGAATGTTCTCCAAGGGGTCAGGTAAGTTTGAATTGCTAAATTTACATGGAAAATTTTAAGTGTAGTGAAAATAGGTTTTATCCAAACTTTTTCTGATTTCCCCAACCTAAAGTATGTTAGAAATCTGGGCAGTCTCTCAACTAAAACATATGTACTCAACATTAACTAGGCTTAATGTAGAGTGAGTGGGCACTCACTGGTCTATATCTCAGTATTCCTCACCCAGAGGCTACTGCCAGGCGGTCACCCTCAGGGTTTTCAATGAATGGATGTGTTCCCTTTAAACAGGGAAGGACTGTGGATTCTTGAATGTCAGGAGCTTGCCAGGGACACAGGCAGCCCAGAGCCTGGAGCAGAATTAGCCTGGTGCCAGTGAGTGAAGATGAGTTGGATGGCATGCGTGATACTTTATCCCGTCTCCTCATACAGATGACGAAGGCAGGTGCCTAAAAGCAGGGACGTAAGTAGTGATTATACTTCCTCAAATCAGGGAGGGGGCATGGTGGCTTTTCCCAGAGGTGGATTCAACCTCCACTTCCTCTACCCAAGATATTTATTCCCCAATTCAAATTTCAAGACTGTCCATCCACAGTTTATAGCTTTGTTAGAAGAAAATGTTGGACAATGCGTGTCCTCTGTTTTCTTCTCGTTGTGTGCAAGGCTTTGGTCCTCTGTCCCCTGAAGCCAAGTTACCTGATGTTAACTGAGATTACCGTGGAGTGTGTTGACTCTGAAATGTCTCTGAACCGGTGTTTGCCACACAGAGGCCCTGCTAGGAGGATCACAGTCATGGCTTTAGAGGCCGAAATGCTCTTCCTCAAAGCCGGGAGGCGACATGGTTTCTGCGATGATGAGTGTTTGATAGAGTTGTGGGCGGCTCTTATCCTGCGACCAAGTGCCTGGGGTACCCCAGATAAAGGTGGAGTTTTTCAGCACCCACATGTCTTTACCCCCATCGTTTCTCACCAGAGGTTTTCCACATGGCTCTGGTCACACCTTTCATGATGGAATATTCTTCCTCAAATCAGGGTGGCCTCACAGTCTCTATGAAAAGCAGGTTATTGGGCAAAGCATTGGACTGAGTCGAGAGGCAAATAATCCTTCTGACCAACATAATGGCTCTGGTGTTGGGATGAGCGATACTTTATCCCAATCTGCTCATATAGATAACAGTGCCAAGTGTCTACAGGCAAGGGATTTAAGTAGTGAATTTTCTTCCTCAAATCAGGGAGAGGGCAAAGTGGCTTTTCCTGGAGGTGGATTCAACCCCCACTTCCTCTACTTAAGATATTTACTCCCCAGTTCAAATTTTGGGAGTGTCCATTCACAGTTTAAAGCTTTGTTATGAGACAGTGTTGGACAATGTGTGTCCTCTGTTCTCTTCTCGTTTTGTGCAGGGATTTGGCCCTCTGTCCCGTGAAGCCAAGTTACCTTACGTTAACCAAGATTATGGTGACTCTGAATTGTTTCCGTGCCAATCTCTGCCAACGCAGAGGCCCCTGCCAGGAGAATCACAGTCATGGCTTTAGAGGCCTAAATGCTCTTCCTTAAAGCCGGGAGGCAACACGGTTTCTGCTGACGGCAGGTGTTTGACAGAGCCAGGGGTGGCTCTTATCTGGCAGCCAAGTTCCCGGGATACCTTGGACAAAAGTGGAGTTTTTTAGGCATCCGCATATCTTTACACCAACCCCCCCCAACCTTCCCATGGCTTTGCTCATACCTTAAAGGATGGAATATTCATTCATTCAATCAAGTTTATTGAGCAGCTGACTGTGTGCAGAGCACTGTACTGAGCGCTTGGAAAGTAATCAGGGAGGCACCACAGTCTCTTTGCAGAGCAGCTTATTGGGAAAAGCCTTAGACTGGTTCGAGAGGCACGTTTCTCCTTCTAATGAATGCCATGGTTCTGGTGTAGTTGTCAAAGAAGCTGACCCTCTCTCCCTCTGATGGGGAATTTGATAGATCCCACAAAATGCTACCATAACTCTGCACCGACAGATGGCACACCCGAGTGTGAAGCTATAAACGATGTACAGACTTAGCCAAAACCTACTCAGCTTTCAGGGCACCAGCTACAGCCGTTATGTGGACCCACCCTTTAGTGTAGGGAAGAAACTCTTCGTTGTCCAAGATTAATATGAAATGAATTGATTCCCACATGTTTTTGCCCTGGTCTTCCTCACACGGAGGCCACAACCGTGGGGATACCGTAATGGCCCCTTAGACTTCAGTGGACGTTGACAGATTGGGAAGGTGTCAAAATATGTTTTTACAAAATGACTTCTTCCCTGCAGAGGATGTATTGCAGAAATCTGGGGTGCCTCTTTCCTGAAAACCATGTCCTTCCTTGGCATCAAGACAATTGGGGAGCTAGTTGTCTATGGCAGGTCCCAGTCTTGTGTCCTCAGAGGCCACTTACAGAAGCTCACACTCCTGGCTGTCCTGGGCCAGTTGGACTTTCTTGAAGCAAAGGAACAACACTGTTTCTTTGGGGGTCGTGGGTCTGACAGGGACAAGAGGAAATATACACAATTTCTTTGGACGGGAGATGTTCGCCAGCGACTTGGGCAGCATTTAGGCTGTAGCCAAGATTTCCCAGTGGCTCTGAACGAGGCTGTTTCAGGAGAAACACAATTCCTTATCCCCATCTCGCCCTGCAGAAGACAAGTGCACCCGTCTGCCATCAGGGATCGAGTGGTGGGATATTTTTCCTCAAATCCAGAGGTGGCACGGTCACTTTGCGTTACAGGTTGCTCCGCAAAGACTTGGACATCCCTGGCCCATCAGCCAAGCTCAATGCGGTGGCTCTGGTGCTGTTGTTTTCAGAGGTGTTGAGCCTCGAGGACGGCCCTTATTTGGCTGGACCAAGTCAATGACAGTTTCTTTGGATATGCGTGTTGGATGGGGACATGGGCAGCCCCGATAGTGCGGTGAAGCTACTTTGGTGCCCCTGGATGGGGATGACTTTCATGGGAGCCCCTATTCCTTTCCCTGATCTTGCCACTCAGAAGACAGTGCCATGTTTCTAGGATCAGGGAGAGAGGGACTGAAGAATTTGCCTTCGGTGAGGGTGGCAGCACCCTCGCTTTCTTGGCTGGTTGTTAGGCAGAGACTTGGACAATGCTGTGCCTGACACCAAGCTTTCTACAGGGCTCCTTTATCGCTGTTTTCCAAGACGATGAAACTCGAGGGCTTTCCCTGTTTCATTGCAGCAAGGGAATGACATGGTTTCTATGGACATGAGTGTTGAATGTCCACTATCAATATACAGTGTCTTGATGCCATATTCTTGAAAATCCCCTCCCTCTCTGCTCCCCACTCCCAAGGACTCAAAGAAGAGATTTGGGCACTTTGCCCTGACTGGCAGTTGCTGCGAAGGCTCTAGTATTGTTTTTGGCAAAGATGCTGGGCCTCTCTCTGGTCTCTGAGCTGGAAAATGGGAGTGATCCCTCAAGTTGTGACCCAACCTCGCGTACGCAGATATCACCAATAGGTGAGGACAGTAGAGACTGTCAACATAAAACAGAGTGGTATTGTAGTGACCTTTCAAGGGGTATGTATGACAGAGACTTGGACATGCCTTTCACTGAAGTCCAGTGACGGATGTCGTATTGCCCAAGATTCACATGGAATCCGTTGGCTGCCACAAGTCTTTATCTGTGCCTCGCTCGCCCAGAGGCTACTGATGGTTAAAGGCGGCCTCATCGCATGACACGTGATCGTCGGGAATGTGATGGGGTAAGTTTGGATTTCTAAATTCGTATTGAAAATCTAGTTTGGTTTAAATATAGTTTTGCAAAAATGTGTTTCTCTACCCATGGCAGGAGGTATGTTCGAGATCTGGGTACTCTCTTGAATGAAGCTCAGTTACTGTGTGTTCCACAAGACAAAATGTGAAGTTTATGAGCTCTCACTAGTCTTGACCCCAGGGTTCCTCACCCAGAGCCCCCTGCCCTTTGCTCACCTTCAGGGTTTCCAAGGAATAATAATAATCCTAATAATTAAGGTATATGTTAAGCACTCACTATGTGCCAAGCAGTGTACAAAGTGCTGGGGTGGATACAAGCATATGGGGTTGGACAGTTCCTGTTCCATGTCGGGCTCACTGACTTAATGTCCATTTTACAGATGAGGGAAATGAAGCCTGGAGAAGTGAAGTGACTTACACAAGGCCACATGGCAGACCAGTAGCAGAGCTGGAATTGGAACTCATGACCTTCTGACTCCCAGGGCCGTGCTCCATCCACTACGCCATGCAGCAGGGAAGGACTTTGGTTTCTTGGATGGCATATGATTGCCTGGGACCCCGGCAGCCTTGATCCTTCAGTAGATCCTTCAGCCTGGCACCCGTGACTGAAGATGAGTTTTGTGGGAGGCACGATCTCTATCCCGATCTCCTCATCTAGAAGATGGTGCCACATGTGTACAGGCAGGAATGTAAGTAGGGCATATTCCTTCTCAAATCAATGAGGCGGCACAGTGGGTTTTTCGGGCCAGTTATTCAGCACAGATTAGGCACCACTTTTCCTCAATCCAACTAATTTCTTGCTCAATGGAATGCTCTGGTTCTGGTGTTGTTTTCTGTGGGGTAGATGCTGTCTCGGACTAATGTCGATCCTCCATCTATTAACTCGGTCTTTCAACCACAGGCGTCACTACCAACTGCATTTAATAGAGGCTTGAATGAAATGAGGTTCTTTCTTGAAAAGTGGGTGTCATCCTAGTTGCTCTGCTTGGTGGGATGTAGGGCAAAAACTTGGACAGACCTCTGAATGAAGCCAAGGTAGTCCACGTGGGCCAAGACTATGGGTGGGCTGTGGTGATTCCCAAAAGACTTTATCCTTCCTCTTCCTCACAGAGAGACCACTGTCACATGAAGAGTACATTGTCTTCAAGGGCCTAAATGCACATCATGAAATCAGGTAAATTCAAATTCTGAATGTCCATTCATAATTTAGAGCTTGGTTAAAAGATGGCTTTGACCAATGCCTGTCCTTTGGTTCCTTCTGGTGGTAAGGCGAGTGGCAAGGATTTGGGCCTCTGGTTCCTGAAGCCAAGTTACACTATGTTATCAGAGATCATCGTGGAGGTTTTGGGCTCCACGGTGTCTCTGTATGGGTCTCTCCCACTCTGTGTCCACTTCCTGGAGGATCACCATTGGGACTTTAAAGGCCTGAATCTGCTCTCTTCGAGCAGATTCCCCTTTGTGTTGTTTTCTTTTTTTCCCTAAGGAAGGACTCCAAGAGATTGGAGCACCCTCTTTCCTGAATCCAAGGGATTCTTATCTCCCATAACTGAGTTGGCTCTGGTGTCGTGGTTTTCAAAGAAGCTGAACCTCCCTTAGGCTACGGTTGAAAATCTTCCCCCAGCAATGTCACTGGCAAGTGCCTTCAGGCAACCCTTTACAGGCTTCCCAGACTTCCTCAAAACGGGGTGGCATCGGAATGGCTTTTCCACAGTGGGATGAACGGCTGAGAACTGATCACACCTTTCCCCAAGTTCCAGTGACACTGTGTTTCCCAAGATGAATGGGAAATTTGTTCATTCATTCATTCATTCATTCATTCATTCCTTAGGTCCAATGTATTTCTTGAGTGCTTTCTGCATGCAGAGCACTGTACTATGCGATTGGAAAGTACAGTCCAGCAATAAAGCTAGAAAATCCCTGCCCAAACCAGGCTTACAGTCTGGGGTTGGGGGGGGGGTGGGGGTGGACAGATATCCGAAGAAGTAAAGAGGCATCCGTACAAATAAATACAATTAGTGATCTATGCACATGAAAACAAGTAAGCAGGTATCAATATAAATAAATGCAATTATCGATCTTTACACATAACCATCTTTACATTTGTGCTGCGGGGGCGGGGAGAGGTGGGGAGGGGCAAAGGGAGCAAGTCGAGGTGACAAGGAAGGGAGGGGGAGTGGAGGAACAGGGGGGCTTAGTCTGGGAAGGCCTCTTGGAGGAAATTAGGGCTTTGAAGAAGACAAGAGTGAGCGTTTTGCGGATCTGATGGTCGGCCTAGGCCTTGATACCTGTCCTCCTCTCTGGGGGGCCATGGCCACATGCGTACAGTCACATAATAATGATAATGTTGGTATTCGTTAAGCTATTACTACGTGCCAGGCACAGTTCTAAACTCTGGTGTAGATACAAGCTAATTAGGTTGGACACAGTCCCTGTCTCTAATAGGGTTCACGGTCTTAATCCCCATTTCACAGATGAGGTAACTAAGGCCCAGAGAAGCAAAGTGATTTGCCCAAGGTCACACAGCAGACAAGTGGCAGAGCTGGGATTAGGACCACATCATTCTGACTCCCAGGCCCTTGCTCTGGCCAGAGACCGGGATGTCCTCCAAGTCGTCAGGTTAGTTTGACTTTCTAAATTTACCTGGAAGATCTCAAGTTTTGTGAAAATAGGTTTTATCCTAAATTTTTCGGGTTTCCACAACCCAAGGTATGTTAGAGATCTGGGCAGTCTCTCATCTAAAGCCTAGTTACTCTCTGTTAACTGAGGCTTAATGTGGAGTGAGTGGGCACCCACTGGTCTATAGCTCAGGGTTCCTGACCCAGAGGCCACTGCCAGATGGTCACCCTCAGGGTGTTCAAGGAATGGATGTGTTTCCTTCCAGCAGAGAAGGATGGAAGGCAGGCATTTGCCATGGACAGAGGCGGCCCGATCCTGGAGCAGAGTCAGCCCAGTGCCCATGTCTGAAGGTGAGTTTGATGGCATGCGTGATACTTTATCCCGATCTGCTCATGTGGATTCAACCCCCACTTCCTCTACCCAAGATATTTATTCCCCAATTCAAATTTTGGGAGTGACCATTTACAGTTCATAGCTTTGTTAGAAGACAATGTTGGACAATGTGTGTCCTCTGTTCTCTTCCCGTTTTGTGCAGGGATTTGGTCCTCTGTCCCGTGAAGCCAAGTTACCTTACATTAACTGAGATTATGGTGACTCTGAAATGTCCTCGTCCCGATCTCTGCCAATGTAGAGGCCTCTTCCAGGAGGATCACAGTCATGGCTTTAGAGGCCTAAATGCTCTTCCTCAAAGCTGGGAGGCAACATGGTTTCTGCTGACGGCAGGTGTTTGACAGAGCCATGGGTGGCTCTTATCCGGCAGCCAAGTTCCCAGGATACCCTGGATGAAAGTGGAGTTTTTTTGGCACCCGCATGTCTTTACCCTGCCCCCGCGCCCTCCGAACCCCCCCTTTCCCGTGGCTTTGGTCGCACCTTTAAGGATGGAGTATTCATTCAATCATATTTATTGAGCGGCTGACTGTGTGCAGAGCACTGTATTGAGTGCTTGGAAAGTAATCAGGGAGGCACCACGGTCTCTTTGCAGTGCAGGTTATTGGGCAAAGTCTTCGTTGCCTTTCATGACAGGATATAGAGCAGAGTCTTGGTCATGCCCTGGAGGGAAAGCAAGCTACTCGATGTTAACTGAGGCGAATGCACCATTTGTTGGCTCCACCAGCCTTCATTACGGGTTGGCCACACAAAGGCCCCGATGGGATGATCAACACCAGGGCTTACAAAAACTGCAGATGCCTTCCCAGATTAGCAAAGTCCACACTGATTCTTTGGCTTCAGAGTTTGAATGTTTTTTCTCAAGCCACAGAGGCAGCCGGTGGCTTTCTAGGACGGGTTGCTAGGCAAAGGTTTGAAAGACGATGTGCCTGAAGCCAAGCTATTCCTCCTTCAGATGTCTGGGTTGGCTCTGCTGTGGTTGTTGCTTTTAAAGAAGTCAAACCTCGATGGACAAATCTGTTTCCTTGAACTAAGGAAGTAAAATGGTTTCTTTGGCTGGTGTTTGCCCCATGCTGTTGGCACACCAGCGTGCAAGGCTGTGATTTCCCCATGGACTTATTAGCTTGGTGTTCTTTTTTCCAAACAACTGAACCTCTGTGTGGGTGCTGTAGAGTTTTGGGAGTGTCTTGGCTGAAGACCAGGTAGTTTGTCTTCATCAAGACTACCAGGGATTTTGTTGTCTACTGCATGTCTCTTTCCCAGTCTTCTTCCCTTGGAGGCCACTTTCAGGAGCTCACACTCGAGGCTCCCCGGGCCACGTAAGCTGCCTTGAAACAAGGAAGCAGCACGGCTTCTTTGGTTGTCGGGTGTTTAACAGGGACATGGACAGCCCTAATGCAGCCAAGTTACCCTGATGTTCCTGACCAAGGTTTATTCTTTTTGGGATCTATGATTTCTTATGCTTGTCTCATACTATAGGAGAAGATGATAATAATAATAATAATAATAGTAATAGTTCTGGTACTTGTTAAGTGCTCACAGTGTGCCAGGTACTTTACTAAGCGCTGGAGTGGCTACAAGCAAGTTGGGTTGGACACATTCTCTGTCCCACATGGGGCTCACAGTCTCGAACCCTATTTTACAGATGAGGTAACTGAGTCTCAGAGAAGTAAAGTGACTTGCCCAAAGTCACACAGCTAACAAATGGTGGAGCTGGGATCCACAATTTTTTATCACTTTCTCATCATACAGAAGATGCCATGTGTTAACAGTCAGGAATTTAAGGAGCGAATAGTCCTCCTCAGATACGGGAGGCTGCAATGTCACTTTCCATAGCAGGGTTTTGGACAAAGACATGGACACTCCTGTGCCGGCGTGCAAGTAATTTTACCTAATGTCACTCTGATGCCTCTGGTGTTATTGTTGTTTTCAAAGAAGCTGAACCTCTCAGATGGGTGGGAAATCTAATGGATCCCACAGAATTCACCCCAAACTTTGCAGACCCAGGGGTCACACCCTAGTGCATAGGCAGTCAAGACGGTAACGGCTCCTGGACTCTCCTAAAGCCGTCTGGCACCTATCTGCAGCCAAGTGATCCGAGCTCCCAAAACTAAGGAGGGAATTTTGGGGATCCACAATTCTCCACCCCGTTTTATCATATGGAAGAATAGGTGGTGTGTCTATTGTCAAGGGATTGAAGGGCTGAATAGTCTTCCTCAAACAGGGGAGGCTGCACTGGTTGAATGCAAAGGGGTGTCCAAAGGGGGTGTCTTGGCAAAGTCTCGGATGACCCCCCCCTTTGCCGGAAGCAGGGTTATCCTTTCCTCCATTTATCACGATAGGTCTGATTCTCCTGTTTTCCAAAGAGCTGAACCTCCTTCCATCTCAAGTGGAATTTGATGAATCCCACAAAATTTATGCCTAACTGTGCATACACAGATGTCCTTGCCAAGTGCACAGTTGGCCAGGGCCATTAACGACTCATGGACTTCCTTCCAACAGGGTTTGGGCTCTCCCCAGCTTTCACCCCGAGCTTTGTCCCACAAAGTCCATAACCAGATAATCGCGGCCAGGACTTTAAAGAACTGTAACTGCATTCTCAAAGCATTGAAGTCCACACCGATTCTGTGGGTAGACCTTAATGTGCCGCTAGCCAAGGAAGAGTTTTGTGGAATCCACAATTTTTGGTCCTCGTCCCGTCATACAGGAGAAGATACCATGCTTCTACACTCAGGAGTTTCTCTACTGAACTTTCTTCTTCAAATCAGGGACAAGGCATTGTTGCCTTGCATGGCAGGCTGTGGGGAGAAGATTCAGATATTTGCGTGTGTTCTTGAAGCCAAGTTATCCTTACCTCAAGTCACTGCAGTGGGCCTGGTGGGTTTGTGTTTCAAAGAAGGAGAACCTCTCTCTAATGGATGTGGACTTTATGGATCCCACCAGATTTACCCCAGACGCGGCACAGAGATGTCCCAACCCAGGGCTTATACGGTCGAAGCTGGAGATGACACAGGGACTTGATCAAAGCAGTGTACCCCGTGTTGCTTTACATAGCGGGTTTGTGCCTCAGAGGCTTGGACATGCCTTTCACTGAATTCAAGTGACTGAGTCATCCCAGATGAATGTGCAGTTTGTTGGCAGCCACAAGTCTTTTTCCCCGATTCCCTCTCCAACGGAGGCTGCGACCACATACCTCCGCTCTCATCATCCAGGACCTTCGTGAGCTTCAACAAATCAATTAAGTGTGAACTTCTACAATTACATTGACCATCAAGAGCTTGGCTGAAATACTTTTTTACAAAATGTCTAGTTTTCCAAGCAGGATGTACGGCTGAGGTTTCGGCAAGCCTCTCGCCTGCAGCCAATTTGGCTGGTTTTGCTAAGGATGAAATGGGAGTTTCTTTCTACTCCCGGTCTCTTTAATAATAACAATAAAAATAATGATGGTATTTGTTAATCGCTTACTATGTGCCAAGCACTGTTCTAAGCGCTGGAGTAGATACAAGGTAATCAGGTTGTCCAACGTGGGGGTCACAGTCTTAAACCCCATTTTACAGATAAGGGAACTAAGGCACAGAGAAGTTAAGTGACTTGCCCAAAGTCACACAGCTGACAAGTGGTGGAGCTGGGATTAGAACCCACGTCCTCTGACTCCCGAGCCCGGGCTCTTTCCGCTAAGCCACGCTGCTTCTCTTTCCCAATCTCCTTCCCTCAGAGGCCACAACCTGGAGCTCAGAGTGCCAGCAAGAACTGGGTGGACTTTCTTGAAGCAGGAAAGCAGCATGGTTTCTTTGGATGGCAGGTGTTTGCCAAGGACTTGGAAAGTCTTTATCCTGCAGCCCAGAAACCCTGGTGGCTCTGAAGGACGGTGTTTCGTCGGATCCACGATTCTTTACTCCTATCGCGTCATACAATGGTGAGGCCCCATCTCTGCCATCAGGGATTGGAAGACTGAATGCTTTTCCTCAAATCTGGGAAGCAGCAGGTTTGCTTTAGATGGCAGGTTGTTCAACAGTCTTGAATGACCCCGTGCCTGAATCCATGTTATTTCTACCTCAAGTAACTGCCACAGCTTGGGTGGTGTTGTTTTCAAAGAAGTTGAACCTCATGGACCGAAAATGTTTCCTCGCACTAAGGGAACACCACGGTTTCTTTGGATGTGGATGTTTGAGCAGAAGTTGGACAGCCTTGATCCTGCAGCCACGTTACCCTGTTGGCCTTGACTGAGGGAGCTTGTATGGGTTTATCTGACTCTTTACCTCCCTCTAGTCTAAGGAGAGACTATGGCAAGTGCCTCCAGTCAGGGATCGAAGGACAAACTGTCTGCCTCTAATCTGGGAGGCAGCACGGTTGCTTTGACAAGGGAAGTTTTTCTACCGGGACTTGGACTTCCCTGGGCCTGACTGCGAGTGTTGCCTACCTTAAATGACTGTGGTGGCTCTGGTGGTATGGTTTTCAAAGAAAGAGAACCTCAAGGAATGAAGGTTTTTCCCAGAATCAAGAGAGCAACATGGTTTCTTGCGCTGGCGAATGTGTGTCAGTGACTCAGGCTGCCCTGACCCAGCAGCCAAATGAGCCTGGTGGCCCTGACTGAGGATGAGTTATTTGGGATCTCCTGTTCCTTCTCCCATCTCATCCTACGGAAGATGATGCCTCGTATCTAGTCATGGATTTAAGGAATGACACTTCTTGCTCTAATTAGGGAGTCCAAACGGTGGATCTGCCCAGCCGGGTATTCAGCCGGGATTTTGGCAGCACTTTGGCCGAAGCCAAGTTTCCTTTCCCCACACCACTTGCCGTGCAGATGCTCATGGTGGCATCTCCAGTGGAGGTGGTTCTGTTTTGAGACAGAGAGGGAATTGCATGGATTCCCCCCCAACTTCAATCCAGTCTTCCGAACTCAAATGTCAGTGCTTGGGTTTTGCTGTTTTGCCTTTTGAGGGAAGGTTTCTGGGTGGGACTTGGGCTCTCAGTTGCCTGACGTCAAGTAATGCCTACTTCAAATAACTGTGATGGCTCTGAGTGTCTTGTTTTCAAAGAAGGTGAACCTCAAGGGATGAGGTTTTTTCCCAAGAAGCAAGGAAACAGTGTGGTTTCTTGGGGTGGCGAAGGTTTCTCAGGGAGTTTTCATTGTTGAGGTCTCCAGTGGAGCACATACTGACTTAAACTTGAAATAGCATGGTTCCCGCCAATTTTTAAACTGGGCTTCCAAACGCAGATGTCAGTGCCGACTCCAACCGACTGTGGCCTTGATGAGCCAATGTGTCCCCTTCAAACCCAGTGGCATAGACATGGCCTTTCCCGATAGGATGTAGAGCGGTGTCCTGGCCGTGCCTTCGAGGGAAACCAAGATACTTGGTCTTAATCGAGATGAACGTGCAATTCATTGGCTCCCACCACCTTTCACTCCAGTCGTCGCTACAGAAAGGCCTTTCCTTGCCTTCTCCCTCATGGCCTTCTGTGGTCCAGGGAATACGGGATAGGAAGGAATAAGAATGAGCCTTGGAGACTGACTCAGCCTTGCACCTCAGTCAGGGCTCATTCTCCACTCCAAAGGGGAGGCCCGAATGAGCCCTGATCTTGCAGATGACCTCTCATGTTCAAGGTGAATGGTGGTTTAGGCTGGGCTAGCTGAAGAGCAAGCTGATGGGGGTTATTTTTCTATCTGTTCATCTCTTGAGGGGAGGAAAAAGAGAGATTGGGTGCGTTTTGTGGAATTTCTTCTTTTCCCACACAACAATGATAATTATGTGGTATTGTTGAAAACTCACTATGTACCAATCCTGTGATAAGCTCTCTCCCAGGTCACCAATGGCCACCTACTGGACAAATCTAATTGCCTCCATTTTTTTTAAATGGGATTTTTTATAAGCGTTTAATATGAGTCAAACACTGTTCTAAGCTCTGGGGTAGGTACAAGTTAGTTAGGTCCAACCCAGCGCTTGCCTGCATCACAATCTAAGTAGGGAGGAAAACAGGTATTCCCATTTTACATTTGAGGAAACTGAGGGAGAGAGAAGTTAAATGACTTGCCCCAGGTCCCATAGCATGCAATTGGCAGAGCTGGGATTAGAACCCAAGTCCTGCTGACTCCCAGGCACTTGTGCTCTCCACTAGACCATGCTGCTTCTCACATTCTACTTCCCCTTGACCACTCAGCCACCTCAGACGCTATGGACCAGTCCCTCCTCCTGGAGACACTACTATTGGTTCACCATAGCTCTCTCCTTACTCTCCTCCAGCCTCTCTAATCTCTCTTTTTCAGTGTCTTGCTGGCTCTTCCTCCCCATTGTGGGTATCTGTCAAGGCTCTGTTCTGGGTCCCCTACTCTTACTTTATTCTCACTACCCTAGGGAGTTCATCCACTCCCATATCCAGAAGATCCCCTAAATCTATCTGGCTAGACCTGACCTCTCCCGCCACCAGCAATCTTGCATTATTTTTGGCCTTCAAATCATCTTTACAGATGTTTGCTACCACCTCAAGCTCAGTATGTTGAGAACTGAACTCATTCTTCTCTCCTAAATCTTCTCTTCATTCAAGCTTTCCCATCTCAATTGACCCCACCATTATCCTCCCCGTTTCCAAAGCTCACAACCTTGGCATTACCCTGGATTCCTCACTTTCTGTCAACACATCCATCCTGTTGTTAAAACCTGTTGTTTTTCTCCACAACATTGCCCAGAACCACCCTGTGCTCTCCTTCAAAAAGATTACCACCCTGGTGCAGGCGCTTCTCATTTCCCGAGTAGTCTATTGTTTCAAACTTCTCACTGATCTCCTTGCCTCCAATCTTTTCCTTCTTCCATCAATACTTCACTCTTTTGCCTTAATCATCTTTCTGCATACTTCTCTCCACTCCTCAGGATCCTCCAGAACTTACCCATTTATCTTTGCATCAAACAGAAATATAGGACCATTGGTTTTAAGTCGCTTCATCAGCTTTCTCGACTACCTCTCCACACTCTTCTCCTCCAACACCCCTGCTCAGACTCTGTTCCTCCCTATCTTACCTTCTAACTTGGCTTCATTTATTAGAGTCCCTCTCATGACTCCTGGCTCATACCCTTCCTCCTAACTGGGACTCCCTCTTTCTTCAAGGTCACAAGGCTATGGCACTCCCAACCTTCAAGTCCCTCCTTAAATCTTACCTCCTCCAAGGTGATTTCTGTGATTCATTTTTCGCCCTCAGGTTACATCTCAGCATTTCTGTGCTACTGTCCTACTTTATACTCACTGCATTGGACTGCACCTGTGTACATATTGTTTTACATGCTCTACTATTTGAGCACGTTCTCTAGACGGTAAGCTTATTGTGGGCAGGGAACCTATCTACCAACTCTGTCTCTATTATACTCTCCCAAGTAATTACTACAGTGCTCTGCACAAAGTAAGTGCTCGCTCAGTGACTACAATTGATTGAATTCTCCTATTTATGAGTTGCTTCATCTATTTTACCCTCCAAGTGCCTAGCACAACTCAGTAGATGCTCAATTAATACTACTGATAACTCTCTTTCTTCCACCCAGAACCTCTCCCACCAAGTTAGACAGTCCCCAGTTACCCCAGTGCTTAACACAGTGCTTGGTACATAGTAAGTACCTAACAAATGCTATCATTATCATCATCATCATCATCATCATCATTATTTTTAAATGGGTGGAGAAAGTAAGGAAAAACATTTTTTAATGATTTCCCTGGACCACAGCTGCCATGGTGGAGATTTTCCATGACAACCTGTCAATACATATCTCTGACAAGGAGCCACTTCTAGCCTGTGAACTCTAAAAGTGCAAAGCCTCTCTCTGTAAACATGGTGAAAATGAAAAAGGAAATGGTACATGTGTTTTCTATTTGGAATCTGTAAGTCTTGAAGAAAATGTCAGTGGTAATGAAAATAAAGATACAGTGATCTTTGATGATACATTCCATGACCAAGTGTCTTCTTTAGGTGGAGTGAATCTAGGGATTCCAATCCCTTCATTGTCCTCAATTCTCTACTCTGTGAACTAAGGCTCATCTATTTACCACTTGGGCCTTAGTAGTGTAACAGTAAAAGTAGTTGATAAAATTCTCTGCAATCTTCCCATGGAAGGGCAAATTAAAATTGATTTGCCTCTGATTGTGCAGCATGGCCTAATGGACAGAGCACAATCCCAGCTCTGCCACTTGTCAGCTGTGTGACTGTGGGCAAGTCACTTAACTTCTCTGTGCCTCAGTTCCCTCATCTGTAAAATGGGGATTAAGACTGTGAGCCCCACGTGGGACAACCTGATTCCCCTGTGTTTACCCCAGCGCTTAGAACAGTGCTCGGCACATAGTAAGCGCTTAACAAATACCAACATTATTATTAACGTTATTAGAAAGACCTGGGTTGAATCCTAACTCCACTGCTTGTCTGGTCTGTGACTTTGGGCAAGTGATTTCATTTCTCTGTGCCTTGGTTACCTCATCTGTAAAATGGGGGTTAAAACTGTGATCCCCATATGGGGCAGGGACTGTGTCCAACCCAATTTGCTTGGATTTACCCCAGCAGTCAGTACAGCGCCTGGCACATAATAAGCTCTTTAACAGATACCACAGTTAGAATCATAAATACCAAGTTTTGAAGAACGGCACTTCTTCTGTCTCTTAATTTATGCCCTGTTTCACTTTTATGACACTGAGGCCGACTTTCGAGGTTGAGGTTGGTGCTCTGTAATCCTGCGCCTCCCTCCTTGGTGATTTCCGTACCTCTATCCCACTCCCCTCCGCTCCCCCGTCCCCCCGCCTCACATCTGTCCACTCCACCTTAATGTTCAATGATGTTTGCGGCTGGCTGCTGGCCCAGTGGGGGATGGGAAGGAGGCTGGAGGGGTCAGGAGTGACGGTAGCCCACTCAGGTCTGGCCCATTCTCTGGCTTTGCAACCTTGGGTGTAGGAAGTTGCAGGCTGGCAAAGCGACCTGGCAGTGTCATGAGCCCCATCCCAGAGATTGCTACCCCATAACCACCCCCACGCCATTCTTATTCCCCCATGGGCATAGACCCATCCAGCATTCTTTTTTCCTGTCCAGCAGAGCAATTAGCCCCTCCTCAAGCCCTCTGCAAAGCAATTCAGTTCCTCACCAATAATTCAGGTCCTCCAAACTCCTCAGAAAGATAATAGAATTTCTCCTTCAGTTCTTCCTCTGGCCTTGTTGCTTCCGAAGTCCAGTTATCTACGTGACAAGATGGAATCATCCTTTGGCCTTGTTGCTCCCGGGGTCAAATAATACAAGATGGAGTCACTCTTCCTCACCACAGGCAGATGTGACAATGGCATGGGCAGAGCAAGGACAGCAGCAGTGGCAGAGGTCACTCTTCTCCGTGGCCATGGTCCTGACCTCCAGCTCCACGGCCTGGGCGAGCGGAGGTCCAGGGTCCCGTAAGTGCCCGACAGCAGGAGGGAAAGAGGGACTGGAGGAGGAGAGCCGAGTGGCTGCTGGTTCGGCCAGGGCCTGGCTTCAGGAGGCTGCAGAGGCCTGGGAAGGGACTCCCAAAGGGAGATTGGGGGCAGAGGGGTGTAGAGGTGGAGATGGGGGTGAGGAGAGACAACTATCTGCCATGACAGCGGGGTCTCAGGTCCTCCTCTGGCCTCAGGGCAGCCCTGCTGCCTGATCCAGCTCAGCTTGGCTGGGGGCTTCACTCAACTGCTCCTGGCAGGGGGCCTGGATGCCCCCTGACCCTGATAGGTATGGTGATGTCCCAGTGGGCTCCTGCCACAGGTGATAGGTCCCTCTCTTCCCAGTCTCTCTGCATCTGGCACCCGGCTGCTTTCCTGGGCCTCCCCCTCCGCTGACACACATGCACACACACACACACACAAACACATACACACACACTCTTTCTTCTGTCACTGTTGGCTTGGGTCCTCAGGGATTTCACAGAGAAAATACTCAACTTCACTTGACAGATGTTTCAACTGGCCAGTTATTCTGCTCTCCTTAAAGGGATAGGCAACCCCTGGGGAGCTACAGCAGAGGGATGGATGATGGACGAAGTGCTGATTGCTTTTAAAAAACTTCTGTCTGGAGCACTCCTGCCCTAACTCTCCTCAGATGCACGAGAAGTAGTGTGGCTTAGTGTGGCTTAGTGGAAAGAGCACTGGTTTGGGAGTCCGATGTTGTGGGTTCTAATCCCAGCTCCGCTGCTTGTCAGCTGTGTGACTTTAGGAAAGTCACTTGACTTCTCTGGGCCTCAGTTACCTCATCTGTAAAATGGGGATTAAGACTGTGAGCTTCATGTGGAACAACCTGATTAGCTTGTATCTACTCCAGTGTTTAGAACAGTGCTTGGCATATAGTAAGTGCTTAACAAATGCCATCATCATCATACTCAGCCTGAGCCTGGGGAGGGACTGGGCTCCAATACACTCCGAATAACAGCAGGAAAGGATGGGAGAAAGGACAACAGGATCCTCAGGTAAATGCAACAGAGGGCAAGATAAACAGTAACTTATTGCCTGGCTTTTCTCTCTGTCTGTAGTTGTGTCAGGTCACTCAGCTCATCACTATAATTACTGCAGGGATCATCACCAGCTCATTTTCTGACAAAGTCAGTCTTTCACCAAATCCTCTACAGCATCTCCCAAACCCGCCCTGTCCTCTCATCAAAATGGCCACCAGGCTGGTCCAAACACTTCTGTTTCGATTACTGAACAAGCCTCCCTGCTATCTCCCTGATTCCCCGTCTTAGCCAATAGACCAGTCTTCAAAGCTACACTAAAATCACATTTCCTACAAGAAGCCTTCCTGGCTGCTGTCTCCTCTTCCCACCCTGTTTCTCCCTCTACTGCATTACCTATGCTCTAGAACCCTACTCTCCAAGCACTGAAGTACTCAGCCCACCCCCTCTAACCACAGCACTAAACACTGCTCTAAACTTGGTTGCTTCCCCTACATATAAATTAGGCTCTCCCAGGCACTTAGTACAGGGCTCTGCACAGAGCAAACACTCAAAAAATATTATTGATTGATTTTTCTTTCTACTCTCCTCACCAGTCCATCGATGGTATTTGCTGAGTTTTCTCTGTGCAGAGCCCCATACTAAATTCTTGGGAAAACACAATAGAGTGGTAGATGACACGATCTGGGAGGAAAGGTTCAGTGCCAAGGCGAGAGGAAGTAGGAGGGGTGGAGTTCATCCATTCAGTTGTATTTATTGAGCACTTGCTGGATGCAGAGCACTGTACTAAGCGCTTGGGAAATAGCGATGCAGCAATGCAATTTGGCGATCCCAGCCCACATTGAGCTCATAGTCTAGAGGATGATGCTCAGGCGGGGGAAGAAGGAGTGGGATGGCGCAGGATGGTCGCCAGAGGTGGGAGGAGAGGCAGGGTCATACTGGGCCTCCAGGGGAGATGGGACGTGTTGGGCTGGAACGGCACAGGCTCTGCTTCCTTAGTACTCCCCTGTGCGCTATGGGCAGGCCTAACTGGGCTGGGCTCGGCCCAGATCCAGGCCCAGATCCAGAGCCAGATCCAGAGCCAGATTTATTTATTTTTGTATTACTCGGATTTATTGAGCGCTTACTGTGTATAAAAAGCTCAGGAGAATACATGAGGACAACAAAGAGATGCATTCCTGCCTACAATGAGCTCATGGTCTAGAAAGGGAGACAGACATTAGTTTAAATAAATGAATCAAGAGATATAGAAATAACTTACAGATCTACACAGATACATACATATATGCCGTGGGGACGGGAGGGAGGATGAATGAAGGAGCAAGTAAGAGCAGCGCAGAGGGACGTGGGAGAAGAGGAGAGGAGGGCTGAGTCAGGGAAGGCTTCTTGGAGAGTATGTGCGTAGGAAAGTAGAGAGGTGAGGAGGTAGGAGGGGACTAGGGGATTGAGTGCTTAAAAACCAAGGAGGAGGAATTTCTGTTCAATGCCAAGGTGGCTGGGCAATCACTGGAGGCTCCCGAGGAGTGGGGAAACTTCGGTAAGGCTTTGAAGTGGGGAAGAGCAATTATCTGTCTGATACGAGGAGGGCGGGTGTTCCGGGCCAGAGGTAGGCTGTGGGAAAGAGGTTGATGGTGAGATAAGACGGGATCGAGGTACAGTGACAAGGTTAGCATTAGAGGAACAAAGTGTGCGGACTGGGCTGTAGTAGGAGAGTAGCCAGGTGAAGGATGAGGGGGCCAGGTGATTGACTGCTTTAAAGCCAATGGTGAGGAGTTTTTGTCTGATGCAGAGGTGGATCCAGGCCCAGATCCAGGCTGGTGAGAGCCAAAGGCTCAGGCTGATGGGGAGGGACAGCAGCGGAACCCAGGGATCGCAGCGCCATGGCTGGTGGCTTGAAGTCTGCTGCCTGTTGGTCTCGTCTAGTGCCCAGCCTGCACGACACCCACGGCACGGAGCCCGGAACTGGTGAGGAGCCCGGCGGCCTTGGGGAAATTGACCCCAAGGGAAAGTCAGATGGATGGAAATGAGCCCAACATTTTGGTCCGCAGGCCTGCAGGCGGTGCGTGTCCGCTGGTGGGACTGTGCGTGTCTGCTGATTGTGCCGATCTGTAGATGGTGACTTTCTGCCTTCCCTTTAGTGGTTGCTGCATGTGTTCATAGAAGAAAATCTCACACACCTCGGGGTGGGAGTGGCAAAATGCCTAAATAACCTAGGCTTGACTTGTCACTCTTCTTTTTTTAAAAAAAATGGTATTTGTTAAGCGCTTACTAATGTCCCAGGCACTCTTCTGAGCACTGGGGTAGATACCAACTAATCAGGTTGGATACGGTCCCTATTGCACAAGGGGCTCACAGTCTTAATTCCCATTTTACAGACAAGGTAACTGAGGCCCAGAGAAGCTAAGTGACTTGCCCAAGTCACACAGCAGACAAGTGGCAGAGCTGGGGCTAGAACCCAGGTTGTTCTGACTCCCAGGCCTGTGCTCTATCCACTAGGCCACATTACTCCCAACTGTTTTGTTTGGGAGAGATTTCGCCATAAATGCCCACTCCCTTTTTTACTGCTGCCACTTCCAGGGGCAACTGTTGATACTGAAGATGGAGTTTATTTCAAGAAGCCACTTAAATCTTGGAACTCAGAACGGATATGGTACATCTACTTACTGTAGTCCCCGTGGAAGTCCTTGCCCCCATTGACACCTCTTTCAACCTGCAGTGAGATCCCTCTCCCATGATAGTAGCATGATTTACCATATATATTTTCTTATGGTACTGGGGTGCTTGCTATGAGCCAGTGCTGGGGTAGATACATCCTAACCCAGTTGGACACAGTCTGTGTCCCATTTGGGGCTCAGACTCTTAATTACCATTTTGCAGATGAGGTGACCGATGCACAGAGAACTTAAGTGTCTTCCCCAAGGTCACACAGCAGACAAGTGTCCTAGCATGTAGAGCACAAGCCTGGGCGTCAAAAGTACCTCGGTTCTAATCATGGCTCCGCCGGGTGTCTGCTGTGTGATTCAGGAAAGTCACTTAACTTCTCTGTGCCTCAGTTACCTCATCTGTAAAACGAGGGTTAAGACCGTGAGCCCCATGTGGGATATACCTGATTAACTTGTATCTACCGTAGTGCTTAGTACAGTGCTTGGCTCATAGCAAGGGCTTACCAAATACCATTAAAAAATGGTGGAGCTGGAATTAGAATAATAACAATCACCGTGGTATTAAGTGCTTACTATGTGCCAGGCACTTTACTAAGCACTGGGGTAGATATAGGGCAAATCAGGTTGGACACAGTCCCTGTTCCACGTGGGGCTCAGAGGTGACTAAAGCTCAGAGAAGTGAAATGACGTGCCCAAGGTCACACAGCAGACAAGTGGTGGAGCTGAGATTAGAACCCAGGTTCCCTGACTCCCAGCATTGTGCTCTATCTACTAGACTATGCTGCTTCTTCCGCTGAAGTCTTCGTTCTGCCACCAGGCTAAATTTCAAATGCTCTCCTGCAATTTTCATTGCAATTTTTTTCACCATCCAATCTTTTGATCTCCTCGTGCCCTCTCTCAAATAACTGCTAGACCTTCTGAAGAAGCAGTGTGGCTCAGTGGAAAGAGCACGGGCTTAGGAGTCAGGGTTCGTGGGTTCTAATCCCGGCTCTGCCACCTGTTAGCTGTGTGCTTTGGGCAAGTCACTTCACTTCTTGGTGCCTCAGTTACCTCATCTGTAAAATGGGGATTAAGACTTTGAGCCTCACGTGGGGCAATCTGATAACCCCTTTATCTACCCCAGCGCTTAGAACAGTGCTAGGCACATAGTAAATGCATAACAAATACCAACATCATTATTATTATTATTAAGAAGTAGTTAAGGTATTTACTGAGTGCTCACGGGGGCAGTCCACTGAACTTAGTTCTTGGGCCAGATTGGGTACATCCCCTGACCCACTCGGGGCTCACAGTTTAACAGGGAGGAAGAACAGGTATTTTATCACCATTTTGCAGTCAGGGAAACTGAGGCACAGAGGTTAAGGGCTTTCCCCAGTGTCAGGCTTCAGCCCACCCTCACAGAAAATGGTAACCCTAGAGAGCAGTAGCAGCAGTGGCTTAGCTCAATTCTCCTGGTGATGGTAGTAGCAGTAGTAGTAGTAGTAGTATTAAGAAGTAACATGGCCTGATGGATAGAGCACGGGGCTGGGAGTCGCAAGGACCTGGGTTCCAATCTCGGCTCTACCACATGACTGCTGCGAGACCTGGGGCAAATCACTTAACCTCTCTGTACCTCAGTTACCTCATCTGTAAAATGGGGATGAGTGTGAGCCCCATGTGGGACAAGGACTGTGTCCAACCTGATTAATTTGTATCATCCCCAGCTCTTCGAACAGTGCTTGGCACATAGTAAGTGCTTAACAAGTACCATTATTATTTTAGTAGTATTTATTGAGACCCCACTGGGCGCAGTGCATTGTAGTCAGTCCCTCATATTTACTGAGCACTTACTGTGTGCAGAGCACTGTGTTAAGTGCTTGGGAGAGTACAGTGTGTCACTGTAACAGACACATGCCCTGCCCACAGTGATTTTACAGTCTAGAGGGCAAGAAAGATAGCAGTATTAATAAATACATTACAGATACGTACATAAGCACTGTGGGACTGAGAGGAGGGATGAATAAAGAGAGTAAGTCAGAGTGACCCAGAAGGGAGTTGAAGACAAGGAAAAGAGGGCTTAGGGAAGGCCTCTTGGAGGAGATGTGCCTTTAATAAGATTTTGAAGTGGGGAGAGAGTCATTGTCTGTCGGATATGAGGAGGAAGGGTGTTCCAGGCCAAAGTCAGGATGTAGGTGAGGGGTCGGCGGTGAGATCGGAGAGATCAAGGCACTGTGAGAAGGTTAGCATTAGAGGGGCGAAGTGTGTGGGCTGGGTTGTAGGAGGAGAGTAGCGAGGTGAGGTAGGAGGGGGCAAAGTGATTGAGTGCGTAAAAACCAATGGTGAGGAGTTTCCGTTTGATGTGGAGGTGGATGGGCAAACAGTGGAGATTCTTGAGAGTCAAGTACAGACTGGAGTGGGGAGAGACAGGAAGCAGGGAGGTCAGCGAGGAGGCTGATACACTAATCCAGGCAGGATAGGATAAGCGCTTAGATTAACGTGGTAGCAGTTTGGATGGATGGGAAAGGGTGGATTTTAGCAATGTTGTGAAAGTGGGACCGACAGGACTTAGTGATGGATTGAATGTGTGGGTTGAATGAGAGAGAGGAGGAGCCAAGGCTAATGCCAAGGTTATGGGTCTGTGAGCCAGGAAGGATGGTGGTGCCATCTGCAGTGATGGGAAAGTCAGGGGGAGGACAGGATATGGGAGAGAAGCTAAGGAGTTCTGTTTTAGACATTGCTAAGCTTGAGGTGATGGCAGGGCATCCAAGTAGAGATGTCTTGAAAGCAGGAGGAAATGTGGGACTGCAGAGAGGGAGAGAGATCAGGGCTGGAGGTGAAGATTTGGGAATCATCCTCACAGAGGTGGTAGTTGAAGCCATGGGATAAAATGAGTTTTGCAAGGGAGTGGGATTAGATGGAGAATAGAAGGTGCATGTGAAACAGTAGGGCTTAGTGGAAAGAGCCTGGGCTTGGGAGTCAGAGGTCCATGGGTTCTAATTCCGGCTCTGCCACTGGTCAGCTGTGTGACTTTGGGCAAGTCACTTACACTTCTCTGTGCCTCAGTTATCTCATCTGTAAAATGGGGATTAAGACTGGGAGCCCCACGTGGGACAATCTGATTACCCTGTATCTACCCCAGCACTTAGAACAGTGCCGGGCATATAGTAAATGCTTATATTAATATAATTATTATATTTCATATTATTTATTATCATATATATTTGATTATTATATAATTATTATTATTACTGTATTGTGCTAAGCCCTTGGGAAGGAACCAAAACAAATATGTGACCCAATTCCCTGCCCACAGAGAGCTCACACTCTAATATGGAGACAGATATGAAATGATATATGGACGAGGGGTAAACACAATGATACAGTGATTTTAAAAAATCCATTTAAAACAGGTGCAAAAACCACTGACATAGGGTTAGCTCAATCAATGAATCAGTGGGCATTATTGAGCACTTAACTATGTGCAGAGCACTGTTCTAAGTGCTAGGGAGATACAATACAACTCCTTGGGTGAGTTGTCTACACCCACTGGCTCAAATTCCTCTCCTCCAAGTCTCTCCTTGACCCCTTCCAATCTGGCTTTCGTCCCCCTTCACTCCTAAGAAACCGCATTCTCAAAAGGTCCCCAGTGATCGCCTTCCTGACAAATCCAATGGCGTCTATTCCACCTAATCCTCCTCGACCTCTCAGCTGCCTTCAACACTGTGAAACATTCACCTCCTTCTCCTGGAAAACGTTATCTAACCTTGGCTTCACGACTCTAACCTCTCCTGCTTCCCCTCTAATCTCTCTGGCCATTCATCTCAGCCTCCTTCGCAGATTTCCTCCTCTGCCTCCCACCCCTAACTATCGGGTCCCTCAAAGGTTCACTTCTGGGTTCCCTCTTATTCTCTACACCCACTCTAACATCTACACCCCACTCCCTTGGAGAACTCATTCGCTCTCATGGCTTCAACTGCCCATCTCTCTGTGGATGATACCCAAATCTACATCTCCAGCCCTGATGGCTCCCCTCTCTTCAGTCTCGCATCTCCTCCCTGCCTTCAAGACATCTCTACTTGAATGTCCTCGCCATCACCTCAAGCTTAACCGGTCCAAAACAGAACTCCCTATCTTCCCGCCCAAACCCTGTCTTCCCCCCTCTAGATAGCACCACCCATCCTTCCTGTCTCACAAGCCCATAACCTTGGCAGTTACCCTTGACTCCTCTCTTTCATTCAACCCACACATTCAAACCATCACTAAATCGCTTCACAACCTTCACAACATCGCTATAAAATCTGCCCTTTCCTCTCCATCCAAAACTGCTACCTCATTAATATAATCACTCATCCTATCTTGCCAGGATTACTGCATCGGCGTCCTTGTTGAATCCCCAGCCTCCTGCCTCTCCCCACTCCAGTCCATACTTCACTCTGCTGCCCGGATCATTGTTCTACAAAAATGTTCAGGATACATCACCCTACTCCTCTAAAGTCTCCAGTGGTTGCCCATCCACCTCCACATCAAACAAAAATTCCTCACCATTGGCTTTAAATCACTCCATCACCTTGCCCCCTCCTACCTCACCTCACTACTCTCCTACTACAACCCAGCCCACACACTATTGAAGGCACATCTCCCCCAGGAGGCCTTCCCTGGCTAAAGCCCCTCCCCATCTTTCCTTTTATCCCACTCCCTTCTGCATCACCCTGACTTGTTCCCTTTGTCCCCCCTCTGCCTTCCCAGCCCCAGAGCACCTATGTACATAGCTGGAATTTATTTTTGTATCTGTATTCATGTCTGTCTGTAAGCCTGTTGTGGGCAGGGAATGTGTGTGTTTATTGTTGTATTGTACTTTCCCAAGCGCTTAGTACAGTGCTGTGCAAACAATAAGTGCGCAATAAATACAATTGAATAAATGAATACTATACAAGAGAATTAGCAGACATGTTCCCTGCCCATATTGAGCTTACAGTCTGACAGACAGTAATAGGAATAACAAATTTATCATAAACAATTTGAAGATAGGTACATAATTGATGAAATGGGAGCTGACGAGACTGTAGTGTGAGGAGCTATGCTCCAGGAAAAGCTGAAAAGCAGAGACAACAAGAGAGTGATACTTTCAATTAGCATAGATTTCAGAAGAAATTCCAACATCCATTGAGCGAGAATTACACACTCCAACCATAGCTTCTCCCAGATTTCTCAGGAGTCCTGCAGGTGTAATTACCAATCCGAAGAGAACCCCAAACTCGTAGACTTTATCTAAAAATTGCCATGAAGTACAGCCCCCATGAAGTAATTATGATGACCCAGACATTCGTTAAGACGATTACAATGAGCCAAGGACTAAACATGGGGAATGAGGAGGGAATCATGGTTGTTCTTCCTGGGGTTCCAACGCAAGGCTGTGTTCTCAGAAATGGCAAAATAAAGAGTGTTGGCTCCATCCCCTCAGCCTCTCTGGGCTTGGGGCACCAAGTTCCCCTCAGCCTGTCCGGGCTCGGGGCACCAAGTTCCATCGTCTCTCACCATATTAAGTTGCATTCCTAAGGGGGCAGAAGCAGCATGGCCAAGTGTATAGTGCTAGATGTGGCTAATATGTAGAGTCCTGGGAAGTTCTGTTGGAGGAAGTGGAATTTTAGGCAGGTTTTGAATACAGGGAGAGGTGTGATTTTCAGGATTTGGGGAGAGGGTTCCAAGGCAGGGAACAATATGAGTGAGGTTTGGAGGTGGGAGAGTCAAGAATGAGGTACAGTCATATGGTTGACTTCGGAAGAACAAAGAAAGTAAGCTGGGGAGCAGTGGGTGAAGAAAGCAGATTTGTCAAATGGGATGAGTTGGTGGACAGCCTGGAAGCAGATAGATAATTTGTGCACCAACTGGAATATAGATCAATCAATCAGTGGAATTGGAAGAGTACACAATCAGCACTTGGGAGAGTACAATACGAAAGAGTTGGTAGACACATTTCCTGCTCCCAAGGAGAGTACAGTCTAGAGAGGGGGAGAGGCAGTAAAAAAATTATGGATATTCCCCGCCTGCCCCAAAGCCTTTCCCAAATTCAAAGTCTTATTGAAGGCACATCTCCTCCAAGAGGCCTTCCCTGGCTAAGCTCTCTTTTCCTTTTCTTCCACCCCCTTCTGCATCGCCCTGACTTGCTCCCTTTATTCATCCCCCATCCCAGCCCCACAGCACTTACGTACATATCTGTAATTTTTTGTATTTATATTAATGTAAGATAGGGAAGGTGTCTGTTATATTGTGCTGTCCCAAGCACTTAGTACAGTGCTCTGCACACATTAAGTGCTCAATAAATATGATTGATTGACTGTGTATGGAAGTTCTGTTGGTCTGAGAATGGGAGGGTTCAGATCCAAGTGCAAAGGTGATGCAGAAGGGAGAGAGAGTAAGGGAAATGAGGGTTTAGTTGTGGAAGGCATCACATAGAAACTCTTCACCTTGCCCCTCCTACCTTACCTCCCTGATTTCTTACTACAACCCAGGCCGTACACTCCACTCCTCTAATGCCAGCCTACTCCCCCGTGTCTCAATCTCATCTATCTCACCTCCGACCTCTCACCCTCACATCCCTGCTTCTAGTTTTGGAATGCCTCCCCTCACACGCAACAGACGATCACTCTCCCCACATTCAAAACCTTATTAAAAGTGTTATACCTCCTTCAAAGCATTTATAGCAATGTCTGTCTAGACTGTAAGCCTCACTGTGGGCAGGGAATGTTTCTAACAACTCTGTTATATTGTACTCTCCCTAGCTCTTAGTACAGTGCTTTGTACACAGTAAGTGCTCAATAAATATGCTTGATTGAGATGTGCATTTAATAAGGCTTCAGAGATGGCGAGAGTAGCGAAGTGGTCTGTTGGAGAGAGAGTGGAAGGAAGTTCCAACCTAGAAGGAGGACATAGGCAAAGGGTCGGCTTTGAGACAGACAAGATCAAGGTACAGTGAGTAGGTTGGCATTGCAGGAGCCAACTGTGTGGGCTGCGACTGAGTAGGAATCCAGCAAGGTAAGTTAGGAAGGGGGGAGCTGATTGAGTGTTTTAAAGTCATGGTAAGGAGTTTCTGTTTGTTGCAGAGGTGGATGGGCAGCCACGGGAGGTTCTTGAGTGGAGGGATGTGGACTGAACTATTTTTTTAGAAAAATAATCTCGACAGCAGAGTGATGTAAGGACTGGGATGGGGAGAGACAGGTGGCAGGAAGGTCGTTGAGGAGGTTGATGCAGTAGTCAAGAAGGGAAACGTTGACTTGGATCAGAGTGGTAGCAGTTTGAATCAGAGGGCTCAAGGAGAGAATTGGAGGAAAGGAAGAGGAGGCAGAGGGTGTAAAGTCTCTCTCTCAAGGAGTTTGGGGAGGGATGATAGGAGGAAGATGTGGTGATAACTGGAGGGAGCGGTAAGGTCCAGGGGCCGGCGCATGGGGGGTTCAGAGGAGTTAATAATGTGAAAATCTTAACAATTAAAGACTTCTTTTATTGTTGAACAAAACTTCCACCACAACTTTAAAAATTCTGTTGTAAAAGGAACCAGTGTTTTCTAGTTTAAACTTGCTGAATCTTTACTAAAATCAACAAAGAAGTTGAAGATGATGTCCTTCCAGGCAAAATTAGGGTTAGTCAGTGGTTCTGAAGAGAAAAACACCACCACCACCACATAACAAAACATTCTGTAGCTTTCTAAGTATTTTCAATTCAGAATCAGTAGTTAGGGGCCCTATAAAAGAATTCCTGTCTCATTTTCCATTTTTAGTCTGTATTGAGTTGGAGTAATAATCTTCAGTCTTTGGCAGCAGACTCTGGTCTGTAGTCGCTCAGTATCAGTCATTCATTGCATAGTGGCTCAGTGGAAAGAGCACGGGCTTTGGAGTCAGAGGTCATGAGTTCAAATCCCAGCTTGGCCACTTGTCAGCTGTGTGACTTCGGGCAAGTCACTTAACTTCTCGGTGCCTCAGTTCCCTAATCTGTAAAATGGGGATTAAGACTGTGAGCCCCACGTGGGACAACCTGATTCCCCTGTGTCTACCCCAGTGCTTAGAACAGTGCTCAGCACATAGTAAGCGCTTAACAAATACCAACATTATTATTATAACTGAACACGCAGCAGCAGACAAAAAGGAAAAGAGTTTGCAAACTTTCGGCCAGTGCCACTGCAGGGGCCAGTTGGGTAATGGGAGCTTTCCTAACACATTTTGGATATAGGGTCACTCCCGGGCCGGGTACCGAGCCCCGATATCTGGCCACAAAACTCAGGGCAACTGCCAGGTGGATTTTCCCCACCACACATGCTGACGTCCTCTCCGCCGCCTCCCTCCCCCATATTACTGTGTCAACTCGAGGAGTTGCAGCTCAGAAGGAAGATCAGCAGATGTGTCCACCAATCAGATCCTGTCGGGGGGAGGGAAATGATCAGTCTCTCTCCACCAACTGCCCCTGGGGACTCCTGGATCCAGGGCCAAGTGTGGATGCTGCTCTCTGTCCTGCCATGGGTGGTGGGTGGGGGGGCAGGTGACCAATGCTCAGGGCACAAAGGATTTGATTGGTGGGAGGGGGTGGTGGAAAAGGGGCCTCCAGACCCCCTCCCACCATCCCACAAGCCCCCAACCCAGTACCACCATCCCACAAGCCCCCCATCCTTTCCTCTCTTGGACCACTCCTCTCCCCTTCCATCCCATCCTGGCCTCCCTGCTTCCCGTCTCCCATAATGGCCCCTAGCAACCTGCCAACTCCCTTTGCCTTCCTCTCCCATCACCCCTAGGCCCACTGTCCATTCCTTTGCTGCCAGGCCCACATCTGTCCCTGCCAGCCCCTGACTTTCCTGTAGCTGCTGGGGACACGAGGCAGGGGAGGCTGAAGGCGTCCTAGCCGTGGATAGTCCCTCCCTGACCCCCACCATCCATCGCCCTCCTGGAAATTAAGAAAACATCTCCCTGCCCCCTCTTCCAGGTCAGTGAGGGGGACGCCACATCCCAGTCCATCGAGCTCATTCTGGGTCTCTGGCCAAGTCATAGAGCATGGGCAGGGGCTGCTGGGATGGGACCTCCAACCTCTGCTGACAGACTGTTCCCCATGGCTGTGGCTGGGAGAGGAAAGCTGGGGTTGGGTGGGGTGGAGGGCACCAAGGGGGCATTGCCCTAACATTGCTTGGGCAGCTGCCCATCTGAGCCTCAGATTCTCTGTGCCGCCATACCCTCCTGTCCTCGTTGGACCAGCTGACCGGCATACTGCACAGGATGCGGTCCTGACACCAGGCCCAATAGAAGAGCTCCTGGGCCATGATCTGGGGAGGAAGTATCACCAGGGGCGGGGGGCAGTTGGTGGGAGACTGGTTCCAGGTGAGGGATGGGGGCATAAGATGTCACATGGGGTTGTGGACGGGTCTTCTAACAGTGAACCAGGAACAGAACCCCATCCTGGGTGCCCAGGCCCCGGCCTCCCTCCTGGCGCTCTTCCTCTCCCAGGAGTCTCCCCACTCCCAGGGTCTCTTGCGGGGCCCTGACACAGCTCCACCTCCTCACACTCTTTGGGCAACACCGATGCCTCGCTGCCTATGGCCTCAAAGAACTTCAGCCACAGACGATGGAAGAGGAAGCGCTCCTTAGCTTTCACCTTGTGCCCGAAAGCAAATGGTAACATAAGCTTCTTCAAGACAAACACATTCTGCTCCATGTCATTCGCCAGGTAGCTGTGTCCAGATGGGGGTTGTGGGCCTAGGAACCAGGCCCCTGGCCCACTTCTTCCTTCGTTACAGCCTGGCCAACCCCCCATGGCCATTTCCTCCTCCCTTGGCAACCCGCTGCCAAACTCATGGGGAGGACCCAGGTCGAAGGGCCTGGCATGGCACAGTAGCCTGGTTCCAGGACCCTGGATGGGACATCACCACCCTCCTGGGGGCTACTAAGGGTGGGGTGCTGGGGAGTTCTGCCGGGGTGTGTCCCAGGAGACTGCACGGTGCCTTCAGGGATGCTGAGTGGCAAAGCTTCTGGGGAACTGGAAGGAGCCCCAGACCCTGTCATTCACTTCCTGGATCCCGTGGTCATGGCTGACGGCAGAGTATTACCCACCCCCTGGGCCCACCGTGGGGGAGAGGAGGCAGGAATGGACTCACAGGGCCAGGAAGAAATGGAACCGCTTATATTGGTATACTGGTCGGCCAGCACAGATAAAGTAGGCGACGACCATTGCCAGCATTTACTGTAACCAGGAGAGGGGAGGGGTCAGGGGCTGTGGGCCAGAGGAAGGCAGCGGGGGGGCAGGAGCCTGAAGGGCCGGTTCCCAGGGTATCTGGGGCCAAAAGAGCTTCAGGCAGAAAGAGAGCCCGAGACAGGAGGTTTGAGGTTGGGGCGATGTGGGGTGGAGGTGAAGTCGCTGGGGTTTGGGCACCACCAGGGGTCGGGGCATGGGGAGAGACTAGGGAAGAGAAGAGAGCCATAGATGGAAAGTGCAAAGACCAGGTAGGAGGGTTGGGATGGTGAGCAGCGGGAGAGAGGAATTGGAGGGGAGGGCTGGGGGAAGGAAGGATAGTGATGCGGTCACACCCACCTTATCTGACATCAGGAAATATTTGTCCATCTTCAGAAACTTCCGCACCAGCAGATCATCTGTGGTGGGGAGAGATGGGGGCTCAGTTTAGCTGGGCTGTTTGGAGAGGTAACGCTCTCTGCCCTGCCTGTCCTCTGGTGTCAGCTTCCTCGGGTGTAGGGTGGGTGCTCTGGAAGGGGTGAATCTCCCTGGGCCCCACAGCATACCCATCAGATGCACGAAGACCTCAAAGTTCTCCCTCAAGGTAGGTATCCTTTGAGGGAGCTCGGGACGAGGGTCCACTTCCTCTGCTCTCCGCGGCCAATTCCTCCTCCTGATCCCAGGCTGGGGGCTCCAGGTGGCGATGTTGGTCCTCGGGCAGTTGTCTGGCAGGCTGGACGGAGACATTAGAGAGGGAGACCCAGGATAATGCCTGGGACAACAGTGCTTGCAACGGAGGACTCCAGGCGGGGAGAGAGAGGTGGAGTCCCCAACTGCCCAGTCCTCATAGGATGGCTGCTGAAGTCCACTGGCAGATGGTGCCATACATATGGATGGGCAGGTTAAGAACTCTCAGCCTGGAAGCACCAAATCAAATTACCTGCTGGAAACGAGTCAAACAGAGTAGGGTGGTCGTGTCTCTGGGCACTGTTGAGAGAGAGGGGAATGGTGTCCTCTCCCTCCAGATGGCTAACGTGATCCACCATGGGCAAGGAGTTTCGGTGTTCAGAAAATGCATAGGGTCTTTCTCTCTGTGTGGTTGTGTGGGAGGCAGGGATATAATTGACCCCATGATGAACCTAGCTGAACATGGAGCTAAATGGATCAACTGTCAGTTTGAAACGGAGAGTGGGAGATTTCTAAGCATCTGGAATTGTGCGGTACACATGTAGCAATTTTGTTCCAATAAACCTTTCTGTCGAGAGAATGGCAGACCTGATCAGTCTGGTAATGCTAGATGTTCCAGTGAACCCTCTGAATTAGGGATCTAACTTATTCTTGAACTGGCAGGATTGAGTTGGGAATCACCGTCCTGAACTAGGTCAAAAACTTGGTTCTGGAGGACACAGGTGGTCATAAAGTTCCAGAGTTGGAATATAGCAGGGAGAACCTTTTCCCTGGAACCAAACCTCAGTTTACTTCGGGCCAGGCTCATCTCATCTCAGGAAGGGATAAAACTTTACCGTTGATAAGCTATTCTTTCTCTCTGGTGAAATCAGCAAATTGCTATCATCATCTGGATATCTGATGTGGTCAGATACTGGAATGGATGATTGTTTTAAAATTGATTCTGGAAATTGGGCTTTGTCCTAACTGAGCTGCAATGGATCCATTGGGGAACGTCCTAACAGCGGCAGCCCGGAATGGAGATGGAGTGAGTGTTTTAAATACCTTGGGGCCGATAACTGAGAGGGGAATTATATATCAGGGGCCAGTGTGTTTGGAATTCATTCATTTGCATTTAGTCAGCATTTACTGTGTGCAAAGCACTGTACCCAGCGCTTGGGAGAGCATAATATAATGATAAAGAGACACGTTTCCTACCCACAGTGAGCTTACATCCCGGGAAGTCAGAGGTCAGGGTCTGGATTCTAATCCTGGCTCTGTCACTTGCCTGCTGTGAGACCTTGGGCAAGTCATGTCACTGCTCTGTGCCTCAGTTTCCTCATCTGTAAATTGGGAGTTCAATGCCTGTTCTCCCTCCTACCTAGCCCGTGAGCCCCATGTTGGACAGGGACTGTTTCTGACCTGATCGAGTTGCATCTACCCCATTGCTTAGAACAGTGCTTGACACATAGTTAATAAATAGGTAATAAATACCACAAGAGTAATAATGATGATAATAATAAGGCATTACATATTCCCAGACCCAAGAGACTTGTATTTTCCTCTGACAATTGTTGGTTGCTGTCAATGTGAAATGGAAAATTGGGTGGTGTTTCCATAGGGAGAGCCAGGATTTGATTTTCTGGGAACAATGAGAAGCAGCATGGCCTAGTGGATAGAGCATGGGCCTAAGAGTTAAGGAGGGCCTGCATTCTAATCCTGGCTCTGCTGCACGCCTGCTGTGTGATTTTGGGCAAGTCACTTAACTTCTCTGTGCCTCAGTTACCTCATCTGTAAAATGGGGATTAAGATTATGAGCCCTACGTGGGACAGGGACAGTGTTCAACGTGATTAGATTGTATTTACTCCAGCTCTTAGTACAACGCCTGGCACATAGTAAGTGCTTAACGAATACCATAAAATATGGAACATCATGAACTGCGGTCTTGTAAAATAATAATGGTGGTATTTGTTAAGCACTTGCCAGGTGCAAGCACTGTACTAAATGTCAGGGTAGATACAAGGTGAT